>NC_084551.2:8547500-8650000 GCF_033978685.3 Nerophis lumbriciformis | reverse complement strand
AAATTAAAATCCAAAATTCCGTGTGTCACAAAATTAGAATATTACTTAAGGCTAATACAAAAAAAGGGATTTTTAGAAATGTTGGCCAACTGAAAAGTATGAAAATGAAAAATATGAGCATGTACAATACTCAATACTTGGTTGGAGCTCCTTTTGCCTCAATTACTGTGTTAATGCGGCGTGGCATGGAGTCGATGAGTTTCTGGCACTGCTCAGGTGTTATGAGAGCCCAGGTTGCTCTGATAGTGGCCTTCAACTCTTCTGCGTTTTTGGGTCTGGCATTCTGCATCTTCCTTTTCACAATACCCCACAGATTTTCTATGGGGCTAAGGTCAGGGGAGTTGGCGGGCCAATTTAGAACAGAAATACCATGGTCCGTAAACCAGGCACGGGTAGATTTTGCGCTGTGTGCAGGCGCCAAGTCCTGTTGGAACTTGAAATCTCCATCTCCATAGAGCAGGTCAGCAGCAGGAAGCATGAAGTGCTCTAAAACTTGCTGGTAGACGGCTGCGTTGACCCTGGATCTCAGGAAACAGAGTGGACCGACACCAGCAGATGACATGGCACCCCAAACCATCACCCAACCATGCAAATTTTGCATTTCCTTTGGAAATCGAGGTCCCAGAGTCTGGAGGAAGACAGGAGAGGCACAGGATCCACGTTGCCTGAAGTCTAGTGTAAAGTTTCCACCATCAGTGATGGTTTGGGGTGCCATGTCATCTGCTGGTGTCGGTCCACTCTGTTTCCTGAGATCCAGGGTCAACGCAGCCGTCTACCAGCAAGTTTTAGAGCACTTCATGCTTCCTGCTGCTGACCTGCTCTATGGAGATGGAGATTTCAAGTTCCAACAGGACTTGGCGCCTGCACACAGCGCAAAATCTACCCGTGCCTAGTTTACGGACAATGGTATTTCTGTTCTAAATTGGCCCGCCAACTCCCCTGACCTTAGTCCCATAGAAAATCTGTGGGGTATTGTGAAAAGGAAGATGCAGAATGCCAGACCCAAAAACGCAGAAGAGTTGAAGGCCACTATCAGAGTAACCTGGGCTCTCATAACACCTGAGCAGTGCCAGAAACTCATCGACTCCATGCCACGCCGCATTAACGCAGTAATTGAGGCAAAAGGAGCTCCAACCAAGTATTGAGTATTGTACATGCTCATATTTTTCATTTTCATACTTTTCAGTTGGCCAACATTTCTAAAAAATCCCTTTTTTGTATTAGCCTTACACAATATTCAAATTTTGTGACACACGGAATTTTGGATTTTCATTTGTTGCCACTTCAAATCATCAAAATTAAATGAAATAAACATTTGAATGCATCAGTCTGTGTGCAATGAATAAATATAATGTACAAGTTACACCTTTTGAATGCAATTACTGAAATAAATCAAGTTTTTCAAAATATTCTAATTTACTGGCTTTTACCTGTATGTGTGTATATATATATATATATATATATGTATATATATATATATATATATATATATAATAAAATAAATATATATTTATAGCTAGAACTCACTGAAAGTCAAGTATTTCATATAAATATATATATATAATATATATATATATATATATATATATATATATATATATATATATATATATATATATATATATATGAAATACTTGACGTGGGTGAATTCTAGCTGTAAATATACTCCTCACCTCTTAACCCCACCCCCTACCCACCTACCTCCCAAAATCAGAGATCTCAAGGTTGGCAAGTATGCTGGAAGATGAAGACAGATCAGAAGAGATTGAGGACAGTGAGGTCGGAAATGTAAAAGAGATAGTAATTGGGAGCACAGATGCAGAGGATGAGACTGAAGGATCAGCAGAGAAAACAGTGGAAATAATTTTTATTTCTAATATCTGGTTAAGTAAAACTAGCATTAGGAGGCCCAGTGCAGGGAGAGAGTTTGGAGGTGAAGACATCAGTCTTAAGTATACATCACATTAAAACAGGCTAAATCGGTGTTTAAAAAAGGCCATTTTTATTAAACACATCATGCCACTTAAGTCTCACTCGTGTCATTTTCTGGAACTCGGCAGCCCTGTGTTTAGCCTCATGCTTTAAAATGATACTTAGGAGAGTAAGAAATGCAGTTCATTCGTCGTAATGAAGGTGAAACATAATTAGCTTGTCAGCCGGGGGGACTAAAAATAAATACAGTGTCAGCCAGATGGGATCAGCGTCTGTAATCAGCATTAAAAGGCATTACTCTGCAATGGCGATCACATATTTTTCACATAAATTGGCCGATACTAATCACTGGCTGATCGATTGGCACATTCCTAGTTTCAACCCTTATTGCCGTATTTTCTGGACCATAGGGCGCACCGGATTATAAGGCGCACTCCCGATGAGCAGGTCTAGGCAGGTCTATTTTCATACAAAAGGCGCACCGGATTATAGGGCGCATTACAGGGATCATATACATTTTTTTTTTTTTCTAAATGTAAAACACTATCTTGTGGTCTACATAACATGTAATTGTGGTTCTTTGGTCAAAATGTTGCATAGATTATGTTTTACGGATCATCTTCAAGCCGCTTTCTGACAGTCTCTTCCCGATGCGCCGTTTTGTGGGCGGTCTTATTTACGTGGCTCACCTTCGGCAGCGTCTTCTCCCCGTCATCTTTGTTGTAGCGGTGTAGCGTGCAAGGACGGGGGTGGAAGAAGTGTCAAAAGATGGAGCTAACTGTTTTAATGACATTCAGACTTTACTTAAAACAATACATGAGCAGCATCTCCTCATCCATGGCTCACTAGTGCAATAACAACACCGGAAATGTGTCTCGTGAAAAAAACGTCCGACCGGAACTCTCTAATAACTAAAGTTCCTTGGGTGAATAATGTACACTCACTACACCGGTATGTTTTAGCGCTTTCATGGCGAGTTTACTGACAGATATAAGTAAGAACTTTACACTACTTTATATTAGAAATGGCAACAGCGGAGGATGAATGTCCCATAACAAGAAGATAGAGAAAAATAAGAAGTTTATTGACTACGGTGTCGGCACGGACTACAAAGGCGGATGTGCGCAAATTTTCAGCACTTATGCAGATCCCAAATAAAGATCAGCAGGTACCTGAATGTAAGCGAAATTGCTTTTGCATAATATTGCGAAACAAAACGCCAGATAATGTCTTACCTTATACACACCATAGTAATACTCGTATGTTGAAGCACAGTACAATCCATCAAGCGGTGCGGCTTCATAGCTTACCATTTTGATAGATTTTTGAGCGCCGTGTGTAATGTTCTATATTTTCAATGGAACATATAAAATACAGACGTGGGTAGTAACGCGCTACATTTACTCTGTTACATCTACTTGAGTAACTTTTGGGATAAATTGTACTTCTAAGAGTAGTTTTAATGCAACATACTTTTACTTTTACTTAAGTATATTTATAGAGAAGGAACGCTACTTTTACTCCGCTACTTTTATCTACATTCAGCTCGCTACTCGCTACTAATTTGTATCGATCTGTTAATGCACGCTTTGTTTGTTTTGGTCTGTCAGACAGACCTTCAAAGTGCCTGCCTTACTGGTGACGTTTCACTTCGTTCCACCAATCAGATGCAGTCACTGGTGACGTTGCACCAATCAAACAGAGCCAGGTGGTCACATGACCTGACTTAAACAAGTTGAAAAACTTATTGCGGTGTTACCATTTAGTGGTCAATTGTACGGAATATGTACTGTACTGTGCAATCTACTAATAAAAGTTCCAATCAATCAATCAAAAGTGTGAAGGAAAAAAGATACTTTTTTATTTCAACCGTACATCCCGTCAAAAGCCTAAAGACTGACTGCACAGTTCTTGTCTTCACAATAAAAGTGCCGCTCCATCGCGCCTGCGCTTTCAAAACAAGAGTCTCCGAAAGCCAGCGCAAACAAGCTAGCAAGCTAAGGAGTTTGACGCCAATATATTTCTTGTAAAGTGTATAAAAACGAATATGGAAGCTGGACAAATAAGATGTCAAAAACCCACCACTTTCATGTGGTATTAGACAGAAAGGAGGAACTTTTCTTCTCCTCCATTTGAAAACGTGGACGTTATCATCACGACTGTCTGATTACAATCAACGCAAGTCATCAGAATCAGGTAATACACCAACTTATATTCTAGTCTTCATGAAAGAAAGGAATCTATATGTTAAACATGCATGTATATTCATTAAAACACCTTTAACATGTAAACAAAAACAGCAAAATAAATACATATAAATTATATACTGTATATATCAATGTATATGTATATATATATATATATATATATATATATATGTGTATATGTATATGTGTATATGTATATGTATATGTATATATATATATATATATATATATATATATATATGAGTGTGTATGTTACTCATCAGTTACTCAGTACTTGAGTAGTTTTTTCACAACATACTTTTTACTTTTACTCAAGTAAATATTTGGGTGACTACTCCTTACTTTTACTTGAGTAATAAATCTCTAAAGTAACAGTACTCTTACTTGAGTACAATTTCTGGCTACTCTACCCACCTCTGATAAAATATTGGTGTTGTTCACTCGAGTCCTATTGCAGTCTACACGTATCTCTTATGTGTTACTGCCATCTGCTGGTCACACTTGTCATTTCACTATGTACCAAATAAAATAGCTTTGAGGTCGGTAAGCACAACCAGAATGATTCCGTACATTAGGCGCACCAAGTCATAAGGCGCGAGTTTTGAGAAAATTAAAGGATTTTAAGTGCGCCTTATAGTCCGGAAAAGTTGGTATTATAACCTCTTCATTTAATAAATTCTACTCGTGTTCTCTAAATGAAGAGTGCTAACTGTACTTATTCGAGTGAATTACTCAGATCAATTGTTGCTTGTGTCGCACTTGCTGTGTTACGTGGGCTTGCAAGGTCAAAGTTTGCGCTGTTCCGCAACTGCGGTCAGTCAGGAATAATCACAATTCTAAAGTGATTAATCTGATAAAGACAATGTAGCACTAATTAAAAATGATATTGGCATTAAACAAAAAATAATAATTTTATCGTGTTAAATTTCACTGATTTGTATAATCTATTGGCAGCAGTGTTCACATCTCATTTTGTTTGGCAAGGCCGAGGAAGCAAAGTAAATTATTGTGGAGTGTTGTGGAATGGGAAAATCAACGCAGGACAGTCTTTCATTACTTTCCATTAGTAGGGTTTCTCTCAGACATTGTTAATGGAAAGAGTCCTTGAGCTTCCCCTAGCAATTTAACACTCAAGCGCTGATTAAAACCCTAGGGAGAGTGCTGGGGGTGAATCATGTTGGCTTTAATATTTGATCAGTCCTGCGAGCAGGAAAGTGACGAGCAGTTGTTAATTGAGAGACTTATCATATGTCCTTCCTCTTATGAAATCATGTAATAGCGAAACAAAGGAAATATGCATCTACCTGTGTTGCCTTGAGACTAAAATAGAATGTAGTATCACACATAACACAATGTCATAGGAAACTGGCCACATTTTAATAATAAGACATTAAAACATCTGTTTAGATTTGCCAATTAATTGATTGTGTGCATATTTTTAAAGGTGACATCGTATCATGATCACAAACAAAAAGTGAGTATACCTTTAAGAAGACGATGAGTGTATGTAGGCCTGAGCGCTAGAGCGATTTTTATCAATTAATTCAAGTTTTTTGACGTAGACCAGGGATGTCAATACTGGTTTTCATTGAGGGCCACATCGCACATAGCTGCCATCAGAGGGCCGCTTGTAACAATGTATGAATTTGCCTCTGCATTTAATTATTAATTATATAAATTGTTTTAAGTAGACTGTCGATTTTACAGTAAAAATGTTTCATTCACAAAATTTTACTGTAAAATATAGTGTTTTTAAAAAAGATTTACAACATTTTACGGTAAATGGAAAAACAGTACCACTGTTTTTTGGGTTTTTTTGAGGGGGGGGGGGGTTTACGGAAAAAGCTGGCAGTTTAGTTGCCAGAATTTTACTATCAAATTTAAATTGTTTTTTACAACATTATATTGTGAATGGAAAAACAGTTATTTTTTTGTTCTGGCAACTTAGATGCCAGTTTTTCTACCGTAAAAACAAATGTACCGTATTTTCTTTTACAGTAATACACCGTTAAAAACAACAGCCATAGATTTTACAGTCAAAATGCAAAAAACAGTAGTAGTTTTTTTTTTTCAATTTACAGTACCGTATTTTTCGGACTATAAGTCACAGTTTTTTTTCATAGTTTGGCCAGGCTCCAGTGCGACATATTTTTATTTTTATTTTTTATTATTATGCATTTTCGGCAGGTGCGACTTATACTCCGGTGCGACTTATACTCCGAAAAATACGGTAATATGCTGTAAAGAACAGTGTAAAATGTATTGTCATTTTTATTAATTTGATGGGTAGTTTGCTGTAAAGTTAAGTCTTTTTATTTATTTTTATTTAGACAAAAACATGTTTGGAAAGTATGATAATATACTGTAATATTTGTTGTGCAGAACAAACGTCCAATTTATTGCCACTTTCGCATCTTTGGGCCACTGGTGCAACTTGAATCCGTCCCTGTTCATGTTGTTACACCCTCCGACAACACACCGACGAGGCATGATGTCTCCAAGGTACGGAAAATAGTCGAAAAAACGGAAAATAACAGAGCTGATTTGACTCTGTGTTTGAGAAAATGGCGGGTTGTGACGTCATCGCTCTGAGAGCGAATAATAGAAAGGCGTTTAATTCGCCAAAATTCACCCATTTAGAGTTCGGAAATCGGTAAAAAAAAATATATGGTCTTTTTTCTGCAACATCAAGGTATATATTGACGCTTACATTGGTTTGGTGATAATGTTCCCCTTTAGGGTTTTAAAAATCAAGTTTTAACCAAATGAAGTCAGTTTTGTAAACATTCTAAGAGTGTAGTGCTGTGGGGCGGTGTTGTTAGGTTTAGAGTGGGTTGGGGGCCTCTTCAGGAATCTAAAATAATAACAAAATAAGTCGTATTTAAGACCAAAATGGTGCCACAAACAAAATCCCGTTTTGAGAAACACAAAGTCTAGCTCTCATAAGCAAAAGCAAAAAAAAAGTGACTGAACATCCTGATCAATTTATCGATTAGTGTTTTGTTCAACCACACACACACACACAAACACACACACACACACACACACACACACACACACACTACACACACACACGGGTATGCACACCTGCTTTAGGATCCCAGCAGCCATTTCATGTCCACAGTCAAATATGATGTGGAACTCCTTCCCCCTTTTCATCTCCTTTAACAGCGGTTTGGCATCCTTGGTGTCTGCAGGGAGCTGCCGAATCTTTAATCGAATGTTGTACCTCGACGGGGCCTTTATAAGTTCTTGCAATCGAATCAGACCTTTTGAAAGAAAGAAAGAAGCAGAAGAAAATGCATTGATGAATTTGAAAAGTTAAGCAAATAGTGGTTAACACTGGACATAGTTCTGGCTATGGGAATTTCAGAACAATATACAGTTGTTTTTTTAGCTTAGATTAGATTTATTGGTCCCCTTGGGGAAATTCATTGTCACTGCCGTACATTTAAACACTAGACATTACACATCACACAAAAAAAAATAACAAAAAGACATCATACATGACTAACACACATTTACAGGCTTGTCAGACGGGTCGGCCGGGCCTGCTGTTAAGGGCGGCTATAGCTGCAGGGATCAGGCTTTTCCTGAGGCGGGCCCTCCGGAATTTGATTGTTCTGTATCTGCGCCCTGATGGTAGTGGGATGATGTATTGGTGTAGTGGGTGAGTGATATCCTGGACTATTGTTTTCTTCACACAAACCGGCAGCCACTGCTGCTAAATGTATGATACTGATCATATCTGTACTTATGTTGCCCTACCAAGGATGGACAATCAAAAATTCCAAAATGTCTCATATATATAATCATTTTAGCCACTTTAGACGTGATAATAACTTTGTTGTTATGTTGTACAGTAAGAAGATGGTAGATGGCAGTGATGCATGTATCAAACTTGTTTTTGAGGGCTTCGTCGCCTCAGAGGGTCGGATGTAACAGTGAATATCGTATTTTTCGGACTATAAGTCGCGTTTTTTTTCTCCAGTGCGACTTATGTTTTTATCCTTTTTTATTATGCATTTTCGGCAGGTGCGACTTATACTCCGGTGCGTCTTATACTCCGAAAAATACGGTGTGTATATATAAATGATAATAGCCTTATTAAACAATTCGCAAAGGAAATAATTTTTGATTACTATCACTTTTACTAACAGATTGATGGATAACTAGCTTTGCTTGTTGCAGAATCAGATAAAGTGAACATGTGTATTTGGATGCAGTACATTTTTCTATCAAAGTTGAAAGAATAATACATGCATTTCATCAAAAATTGCTTTATTATTTCCACATAGATGAATGCAGCATATGACATATAATGATGGGGCAGGCCATATACAAAACCCAAAACCAGTGAAGTTGGCACGTTGTGTAAATCGTAAATAAAAACAGAATGCAATGATAAGCAAATCATTTTCAACTTATATTCAATTGAATAGACTGCAAAGACAAACTATTTAATGTTCGAACTGAGAAACTTAATTTGTTTTTTGCAAATAATCATTAACTTAGAATTTAATGGCAGCAACACATTGCAAACTGTGTTACATGGCCTTTCCTTTTAACAACACTCGGTATACGTTTGGGAACTGAAGAGACCAATTTTTGAAGCTTTTCAGGTGGAATTCTTTCCCATTCTTGCTTGATGTACAGCTTAAGTTGTTCAACAGTCCGGGGGTCTCCGTTGTGGTATTTTAGGCTTCATAATGCGCCACACATTTTCAATTGAGACAGGTCTGGACTACAGGCAGGCCAGTCTAGTACCCGCACTCTTTTACTATGAAGCCACGCTGTTGTAACACGTGGCTTGGCATTGTCTTTCTGAAATAAGCAGGGGCGTCCATGATAACGTTGCATGGATGGCAACATATGTTGCTCCAAAACCTGTATGTACCTTTCAGCATTAGTGGTGCCTTCACAGATGTGTAAGTTACCCATGCCTTGGGCACTAATACACCCCTATACCATCACAGATGCTGGCTTTTCAACTTTGTACCTATAACAGTCCGGATGGTTCTTTTCCTCTTTGGTCCGGAGAACACGACGTCCACAGTTTCCAAAAACAATTTGAAATGTGGACTCGTCAGACCAGAGAACGCTTTTCCACTTCGCATCAGTCCATCCTAGATTAGCTCGGGTCTTGCGAAGTCGGCGGCGTTTCTGGGTGTTGTTGATAAATGTATTTCGTTTTGCATAGTAGAGTTTTAACTTGCACTTACAGATGTAGGGACGAACTGTAGTTACTGACAGTGGTTTTCTGAAGTGTTCCCATGTGGTGATATCCTTTACACACCGATGTCGGTTTTTGATGCACTACCGCCTGAGGGTCACGGGCATGCAATGTTGGTTTTCAGCCTTGCTGCTTACGTGCAGTGATTTCTCCAGATTCTCTGAACCTTTTGATGATATCATGGACCGTAGATGGTGAAATCCCTAAATTCCTTGCAATAGCCGGTTGAGAAATACTGTTCTTAAACAATTTGCTCAGGCATTTGTTCACAAAGGGGTGACCCTCACCCCATCCTTGTTGTGAATGACTGAGCATTTCATGGAAGCTGCTTTTATCCCCAATCATGGCACCCACCTGTTCGCAATTAGCCTGTTCACTTGTGGGATTTTCTAAATAAGTGTTTAATGAGCATTCCTCAACTTTCTCAGTCTTTTTTGCCACTTGTGCCAGCAGGCATCAAATTCTAAATGAGCTAATATTTGCAAAAATAACAAAGTTTTCTAGTTCGAACGTTAAGTATCTTGTCTTTGCAGTCTATTCAATTGAATATAGGTTGAAAAGGATTTGCAAATCATTGTATTCTGTTTTTATGTACGAGTTACACAATGTGCCATATTCACTGGTTTGGGGTTTTGTATACCGAGGGAGCTATAGCTATTTTAGCGATTTTTTTTTTTTTACTGTGCTGATGATCCATCTCCTTCTATTATAATGGTTGTCCACACATTTTTCATTGCTTTATTTATTTTCCTATGATACTGTACTGAGTCTTTGATTTATTTTGTTCAATTGTCCATTTTGTCTATTTGTGCACTTTCATTTTTGTTCTTGATTTATTGTTATGTCAATTGATTGACCACAGCTGTGACTATTTAAGTGCATCCCTTCCTGTTGAAAATTGCACACTGAGGAAGACATTTTCGATAGTAGCGCCTGCACAGTTTGTATTAAAATTATTAGGAGAACACGAGAGTTGCTGGCCTTGCTTTTTCTTTAAGTACACTTTTTGCCGTGCACCTCTTTGTTTTATTACGTTTTTTGGAGAGTGGGTGTTTTTCCTGTATTTTGTACCACTTTAATTCAGGTGGCAAGCCAGAAATGGCCCCCGGGCCTTGAGTTTGATAGCTGCGCAGTGATACATGGTTTGACTAACAGCGAAACAGGAATGAAATGAACACCTGAACGCAAAATTTTTTTTATCAATGAACAGAGAATGAATGGTGCTTTTTTGCAAGGAGGCCAAAACTTATGGAGCAATTAAATTGAGCACTAGAATTTCGAATGGACCGAGCACATAGACACTATTTTCCAAGGAAATTAGAGTGGAGGGGAAAAAAGTTTGACCTACTTTTGTCAGTAGAATTATTAGGTGGGACCCCTAACTCTAAACCTCTAACCCTAACCCCTAACCCTAAATCACACTTAAAGGGGAACATTATCACCAGACCTATGTAAGCGTCAATATATACCTTGATGTTGCAGAAAAAAGACCATATATTTTTTTAACCGATTTCCGAACTCTAAATGGGTGAATTTTGGCGAATTAAACGCCTTTCTAATATTCGCTCTCGGAGCGATGACGTCACAACGTGGCGTCACGTCGGGAAGCAATCCGCCATTTTCTCAAACACCGAGTCAAATCAGCTCTGTTATTTTCCGTTTTTTCGACTGTTTTCCGTACCTTGGAGACATCATGCCTCGTCGGTGTGTTGTCGGAGAGGGTGTAACAACACGAACAAGGACGGATTCAAGTTGCACCAGTGGCCCAAAGATGCGAAAGTGGCAAGAAATTGGACGTTTGTTCCGTACACTTTACCGACGAAAGCTATGCTACGACAGAGATGGCAAGAATGTGTGGATATCCTGCGACACTCAAAGCAGATGCATTTCCAACGATAAAGTCAAAGAAATCTGCCGCCAGACCCCCATTGAATCTGCCGGAGTGTGTGAGCAATTCAGGGACAAAGGACCTCGGTAGCACGGCAAGCAATGGCGGCAGTTTGTTCCCGCAGACGAGCGAGCTAAACCCCCTATCAACCCTAGCTTCCCTGGCCTGCTGACATCAACTCCAAAACTGGACAGATCAGCTTTCAGGAAAAGAGCGCGGATGAGGGTATGTCTACAGAATATATTAATTGATGAAAATTGGGCTGTCTGCACTCTCAAAGTGCATGTTGTTGCCAAATGTATTTCATATGCTGTAAACCTAGTTCATAGTTGTTAGTTTCCTTTAATGCCAAACAAACACATACCAATCGTTGGTTAGAAGGCGATCGCCGAATTTGTCCTCGCTGGCTGTCGTGTCGTTTTCGTCGTTTTCGCTTGCATACGGTTCAAACCGATATAGCTCAATAGCTTCAGTTTCTTCTTCAATTTCGTTTTCGCTACCTGCCTCCACACTACAATACATTCATAATCTGCTTAAGCCGCTGAAATCCGAGTCTGAATCCGAGCTAATGTCGCTATAGCTTGCTGTTCTTTCCGCCATGTTTGTTTGTGTTGGCTTCACTATGTGACGTCACAGGAAAATGGACGGGTGTTTATAACGATGGTTAAAATCAGGCACTTTGAAGCTTTTTTTAGGGATATTGCGTGATGGGTAAAATTTTGAAAAAAACTTCGAAAACTATACTAAGCCACTGGGAACTGATTTTTAATGGTTTTAACAATTCTGAAATTGTGATAATGTTCCCCTTTAAAAATGTTTGCAGTTTTTGCCATTGGTGGGTATGAGAAAAGAAGGTTGTCGTGGTTAATCAGCATTGTCTGTGTCTGAAGCCAAGGCCCTGCTGCAAGATCCATATTTACCCCGCATGAATATTTTATCCCCTCTAAGCGTTTATTAGAAGGCTGTCTGGGAGTCTCCTGAGTCTAAAACAGATTGGTCTGCCCATGATGAATATCCTTGGAAGGGAACGGTCCCACAAGCTTTCGACTGATACTCGCCTTTAAGGCCATCATCAACAACCTTTGAGATATTAAACAGCCCAGATGGCCAATGGCAAAAATAATTGAATTACCCACAGTCCTAAAGGTTCCCAGTGCCAAAGTTAACATGACCCTCGGCACATTACATGACTTTTAGTGTTCATATTCATTTGGACATAAAAACATGTCGGAAAGCGAATACGACCAGCCAGGCTCTTAAAGGGAAAGTGCACTTCCTTTGGATTTTTTTTTGTCCGTCATTCACAATCCTTATGTGAGACAAGAACCTAGTCCAGGGGTCGGCAACCCAAAATGTTGAAAGAGCCATATTGGACCAAAAATACAAAAACAAATCTGTCTGGAGCCGCAAAAAAATTAAAAGCCATTTTACATACAGATAGTGTGTCATGAGATATAAATTGAATTAAGAGGACTTAAAGGAAACTAAATGATCTCAAATATACCTACAAACGAGGCATTATGATTAGGGATGTCCCGATCCAGGTTTTTGCACTTCCGATCCGATACCGATATTGTTTTTGCATTTCCGATCCGATACCGATACTGACCGATACCGATACTGACCGATACTGGCCTATCCGAGCATGTATTAAAGTTTAAAGTTATTTAGCCTACTTAGTTGTCAGAATCATGTTGAAAAGGGTTTTAGTACTCTTGATAACAACTAGCCAGCTGAATTAGGGGAGTTTAAATAATACACAATGGTTGGTAACAAAAAACTGACATGTTTATTCAAGGATAAACACAAAATAGACAAAATTATACATGACAAACAGAAATGGCATCATTGAACTAGGGCTGGGCGATATGGGCTTTTTTTAATATTGCGATATTTTAAGGCCATATTGCGATACACAATATATATCTCGATATTTTGCCTTAGCCTTGAATGAACACTTGATGCATATAATCACAGCAGTATGATGATTATATGTGTTTTGATTGATTGATTGAGACTTGTATTAGTAGGTTGCACAGTGAAGTACATATTCCGTACAATTGACCACTAAATGGTAACACCCCAATAAGTTTTTCAACTTGTTTAAGACGGAGTCCACTTAAATTGATTCATGATACAGATATATACTATCAGATATATACTATCATCATAATACAGTCATCACATAAGATAATCACATTGAATTATTTACATTATTTATAATCCAGGGTGTGGAGGGGGGCGCCTGATGTAAGTGTCAAAAAGACAGCCAAAAGAGTTTGATATGAGAATAAATCTAAAGTTAAAATATAGGGTAGAAATGTACCCATTTGCAGGAAATTTAGTCTTGATTTTCAAAATGTTCTTTCAAGGCTTGCATGTCTACATTAAAACATTCTTCTTCATATTGCATTAATATATGCTACTTTTAAACTTTCATGCAGAAAAGGAAATCACAACTAAAAAAATCACTAATTTTTTCATACGGTGTTGATCTGGAAATTTTTGCCATTTTGATGGTGTGGAGTCTGGACGTGTGGCACCGAATGGAGATAAGCGTCTCGACAGATGTCACAATATTTGAACAATGATGACGAAAACTGTTTTCTCTGTCGTGTCCGTGTGTCGAAAATTGTTATGCGCTTATTTTTTTATTTGATTTTGTGCGTGGCATAGATTTGCCGTGCGCAGAGGACGCTTGAGCAGGCGCGCACTTTAGCAGCTGCGCTAGCATCACAGCTAACGTTAGCCATGCCGCTACCTCGCTCTCTGCTGGGAGAGGACGTATACGTATGTGACGTATGACGTGACAGTATGTGACGTGTGTAAGAAGGTGCGCTCGCTGTCTGTGAGAGGGAGACACAGGAAAGAGTGAGAAGAGCCTGTCGTGTAATGCCAGCAGCTAAAAGCAACTGCGTGAGAATTGTGGATGTGTTGAAGGTGTGCTGGAAAATGCGGAACGGAAATTACGGAGCAGCAGAAAAGTGGAATGTATTATTTAAATCGGTGCGTTGGAAAACACGGACCGGAGTTTTTTTTTAAACTGGATCTGGATCGGCATTTGCCCATGCCTTGCCGATACGCAATTTTTGGCAAATATCGGCAGCCAATCCGATCCAAATATCGGATCGGGACATCCCTAATTATGATGCAATATGTACATATAGCTAGCCTAAATAGCATGTTAGCATCGATTAGCTTGCAGTCATGCAGTGACTAAATATGCCCGATTAGCACTCCCCACAAGTCAATAACATCAACAGAACTCACCTTTGTGCATTCATGCACAACGTTAAAAGTTTGGTGGACAAAATGAGACAGAAAAAGAAGTGGCATAAAACACGTCCTAGAAAGTCGGAGAAAGTTATACATGTAAACAAACTACGGTGAGTTCAAGGACCGCCAAAATTAGTAGGACAAAACGGCGCTCGCCAAATACTCAATCAGTGAAGCATGTTTAATATAAACAGTGGGATTTATAACAATTAGGGAGGTTTGTGTCATGTTTGGCCTCCTACAGAAACCATATTAAAACAAAAAATTAATTATTTCCCCTCATCTTTTTCCATTTTTCATACATCTTTGGAAAAGCTCCAGGGAGCCACTAGGGCGGCGCTAAAGAGCCGCATGCGGCTCTAGAGCCGCGGGTTGCCGACCCCTGACCTATTCTTTCTCTTCTCTGTGCATTCAAAATAGTGAAAAACTGCTTGCTAAAAAAACCCATTCAGAAACAGCCATTAAGGGTCCATGTACAGTATTTGCCGTGATACTGCATATTGACAAAGCTATTGTGACATTGTTATTGCTGGTATTCAGTCATGTGACTTCTTACCGGAAGTGAAAACCAATGGTGGTCAATGAAGCTAAGATGGCTGTTGTACAGCAAACAACGCACAAAATATCTGAGTACAAAAGAGGCTTAAATTTTCCTGAAAAAGGCAGATACGAGCAAAAAATATCAAACTAAGCTATGGAATAGATCCCTGTACTTTATCAAAAAAAAGGTTTGTCGAGTGACATCAAGGATTATACTTGGTTTCGTGTTCCCAGACATATCAAACTGATGCCATTTACAGAGGTGGGTAGTAACGCGCTACATTTACTCCGTTACATCTACTTGAGTAACTTTTGGGATAAATTGTACTTCTAAGAGTAGTTTTAATGCAACATACTTTTACTTTTACTTGAGTATATTTATAGAGAAGAAACGCTACTTTTACTCCGCTACTTTTATCTACATTCAGCTCGCTACTCGCTATTAATTTTGATCGATCTGTTAATGCACGCTTTGTTTGTTTTGGTCTGTCAGACAGACCTTCATAGTGCCTGTGTTTCAACAAATACAGTCACTGGTGACGTTCACTCCGTTCCACCAATCAGATGCAGTCACTTGTGACGTTGAACCAATCAAACAGAGCCAGGGGTCACATGACCTGACTTAAACAAGTTGAAAAACTTATTGGGGTGTTACCAATTAGTGGTCAAATGTACGGAATATATACTGTACTGTGCAATCTACTAATAAAAGTTCCAATCAATCAATCAAAAGTGTGAAGGAAAAAAGACAATTTTTTATTTCAACCGTACACCCCGTCAAAAGCCTAAAGACTGACTGCACAGTTCCTGTCTTCACAATAAAAGTGCCGCTCCATCGCGCCTGCGCTTTCAAAATAAGAGTCTCCGAAAGCCTGCGCAAACAAGCTAGCAAGCTACGGAGTTTGCCGCCAATGTATTTCTTGTAAAGTGTACAAAAACGAATATGGAAGCTGGACATATAAGATGCCAAAAACCAACCACTTTCATGTGGTATTAGACAGAAAGGAGGAACTTTTTTTCTCCTCCATTTGAAAACGTGGCCGTTATCAGCACTACTGTCTGATTACAATCAATGCAAGTCATCAGAATCAGGTAATACACCAACTTATATTCTTGTCTTCATGAAAGAAAGGAATCTATATGTGTTAAACATGCATGTATATTCATTAAAACACTATTAACATGTAAACAAAAACGGCAAAAAAAAAAAAAAAATGTATATACTGTATATATCAATGTATGTATATATATATATATATATATATATATATATATATATATATATATATATGATATGTGTGTGTATGTTACTCATCAGTTACTCAGTACTTGAGTAGTTTTTTTACAACATACTTTTTACTTTTACTCAAGTAAATATTTGGGTGACTACTCCTTACTTTTACTTGAGTAATAAATCTCTAAAGTAACAGTACTCTTACTTGAGTACAATTTCTGGCTACTCTACCCACCTCTGGCCATTTAACACGACAAAATAGATGGAAATTTGGAAAAGCATGGAGGTTTACAACTTCTTTGTGTGTGGCTGGGTCAAGGGATTTAGTATCAAGATAAATATGCATCGTTTTTGCTCAGGTGAGGTTGCATTTTATAACTTAACTTCACGTCTACTGATTTGTGTTGCTGTTGCACGTGCCGTTTACGAATAGCATGTTTTTCCCCGTCTTTATCAAATTCTAACTACAGATGTCAACACATACTTGCCAAACCTCCCGGATTTTCCGGGAGACACCCGAAATTCAGCGCCTCTCCCGAAAACCTCCCCGGACAAACTTTCTCCCGAAAATCTCCCGAAATTCAGGCGGAGCTTTAGGCCACGCCCCCTCCAGCTCCATGAGTGACGTGTCGACAGCCTGTTTTCACGTCCGCTTTCCCACAATATAAACAGCGTGCTTGCCCAATCACATAACTGTAGAATGATCGAGGGCGAGTTCTTGGTTTCTTATGTGGGTTTATTGTTAGGCTGTTTCATTAACGTCCTCCCAGCGCGGCAACAACACACAACAGCAGCAGTCACGTTTTCGTCTACCGTAAAGCAGTTCGTCTGCCGTAAACAGCAATGTTGTGACACTCTTAAACAGGACAATACTGCCATCTACTGTACATGCATATGTGACAATAACATCTATGGCTTTTAGAGTGTGCAGTGCACAACTGCGCACACAACAAGGAGACGAAGCAGAATGCATCATCAGAGAGGATGTTCAGCGTGGTTAGAAAAATAGTGACAGAGAATAGAACAAGGATGGACAATTCAACCCTTAACTCAACAATGAGTAGATGAGTGTTATGTGTGTGTATATGTGTAAATAAATGAACACTGAAATTCAAGTATTTCTCTTATTTATATATATATATATACAGTATATATATATATATATATATATATATATATATATATATATATATATATATATATATATATATATATATATATATATATATATACAGGTAAAAGCCAGTAAATTAGAATATTTTGAAAAACTTGATTTATTTCAGTAATTGCATTCAAAAGGTGTAACTTGTACATTATATTTATTCATTGCACACAGACTGATGCATTCAAATGTTTATTTCATTTAATTTTGATGATTTGAAGTGGCAACAAATGAAAATCCAAAATTCCGTGTGTCACAAAATTAGAATATTACTTAAGGCTAATACAAAAAAGGGATTTTTAGAAATGTTGGCCAACTGAAAAGTATGAAAATGAAAAATATGAGCATGTGCAATACTCAATACTTGGTTGGAGCTCCTTTTGCCTCAATTACTGCGTTAATGCGGCGTGGCATGGAGTCGATGAGTTTCTGGCACTGCTCAGGTGTTATGAGAGCCCAGGTTGCTCTGATAGTGGCCTCAACTCTTCTGCGTTTTTGGGTCTGGCATTCTGCATCTTCCTTTTCACAATACCCCACAGATTTTCTATGGGGCTAAGGTCAGGGGAGTTGGCGGGCCAATTTAGAACAGAAATACCATGGTCCGTAAACCAGGCACGGGTAGATTTTGCGCTGTGTGCAGGCGCCAAGTCCTGTTGGAACTTGAAATCTCCATCTCCATAGAGCAGGTCAGCAGCAGGAAGCATGAAGTGCTCTAAAACTTGCTGGTAGACGGCTGCGTTGACCCTGGATCTCAGGAAACAGAGTGGACCGACACCAGTAGATGACATGGCACCCCAAACCATCACCCAACCATGCAAATTTTGCATTTCCTTTGGAAATCGAGGTCCCAGAGTCTGGAGGAAGACAGGAGAGGCACAGGATCCACGTTGCCTGAAGTCTAGTGTAAAGTTTCCACCATCAGTGATGGTTTGGGGTGCCATGTCATCTGCTGGTGTCGGTCCACTCTGTTTCCTGAGATCCAGGGTCAACGCAGCCGTCTACCAGCAAGTTTTAGAGCACTTCATGCTTCCTGCTGCTGACCTGCTCTATGGAGATGGAGATTTCAAGTTCCAACAGGACTTGGCGCCTGCACACAGCGCAAAATCTACCCGTGCCTGGTTTACGGACCATAGTATTTCTGTTCTAAATTGGCCCGCCAACTCCCCTGACCTTAGCCCCATAGAAAATCTGTGGGGTATTGTGAAAAGGAAGATGCAGAATGCCAGACCCAAAAACGCAGAAGAGTTGAAGGCCACTATCAGAGCAACCCGGGCTCTCATAACACCTGAGCAGTGCCAGAAACTCATCGACTCCATGCCACGCCGCATTAACGCAGTAATTGAGGCAAAAGGAGCTCCAACCAATTATTGAGTATTGTACATGCTCATATTTTTCATTTTCATACTTTTCAGTTGGCCAACATTTCTAAAAATCCCTTTTTTGTATTAGCCTTAAGTAATATTCTAATTTTGTGACACACGGAATTTTGGATTTTCATTTGTTGCCACTTCAAATCATCAAAATTAAATGAAATAAACATTTGAATGCATCAGTCTGTGTGCAATGAATAAATATAATGTACATGTTACACCTTTTGAATGCAATTACTGAAATAAATCAAGTTTTTCAAAATATTCTAATTTACTGGCTTTTACCTGTATGTGTATATATATATATATAGCTACAATTCACTGAAAGTCAAGTGTTTCTTATATATACTTGGTGAATTCTAGCTCCCCACCACCACCTCCCGAAATCGTAAGTCTCAAGGTTGGCAAGTATGTGTCAACATTGTGTATGTGCTGAAAGACTCATATATCATTGCTGCCTATGGTAAAATCTTAACTATTTTAGGTTTTGCTCACATTTGCTTTTTTTTTATTTATTTAGACTCGCTGAGTTGGTGCTTTTCAAAAACACTCGTAGCAAACATGTGCTTAGGAAATACAAATAATATCAAGCTAACACTTAAATGGGAAATAAGATAAGTTACAAGTATATCGAACAATCCTTTAACAAAGTGACCACTTGTGCATTCTTCGACTCTGCTCCCTTGGACTTGAGTGTGATCTGCATGCTTTTCTCGTCGTTTCGTAAAATCTACTTTTATACCCAATCATGGCACCCACCTGTTCCTAATTTGCCTGTTCACCTGTGGGATGTTCCAAATAAGTGTTTGATGAGCATTCCTCAACTTTATCAGTATTTACTGCCACCTTTCCCAACTTCTTTGTCACGTGTTGCTGGCATCAAATTCTAAAGTTAATGATTATTTGCAAAAAAAAAAAAAAATGTTTATCAGTTTGAACATCAAATATGTTGTCTTTGTAGCATATTCAACTTAATATGGGTTGAAAATGATTTGCAAATCATTGTATTCCATTTATTTTTACATCTAACACAATCTCCCAACTCGTATTGGAAACGGGGTTTGTACATGCCACATATTGCAATGACAATGAACATCTGTCATGTTGACAATTAAACATACTATGTAGCAGAAGTCCTAAATGCTAACTCTAGGACACTGGCTTAGTGTTACATTACATCTGGATCTGCTTAACGCCCAGCTTCCAAAATGTGTAGTTCATCCTGCAGTCTGTGAAATCAATGCGCCCAGGAAAGAAGTTCCCTTAATGCATAAAATTAACAAAAGACTGTATTACATGTTTTGAATGTGCCTGTTACATATTACACACTGTATATACTTAAAGGGGAACATTATCACAATTTCAGAAGGGTTAAAACCATTAAAAATCAGTTCCCAGTGGCTTATTTTATTTTTCGAAGTTTTTTTCAAAATGTTACCCATCACGCAATATCCCTAAAAAAAAAAAGCTTCAAAGTGCCTGATTTTAACCATCGTTATATACACCCGTCCATTTTCCTGTGACGTCACATAGTGATGCCAACACAAACAAACATGGCGCATAGAACAGCAAGCTATAGCAACATTAGCTCGGATTCAGACTCGGATTTCAGCGGCTTAAGCGATTCAACAGATTACGAATGTATTGAAACGGATGGTTGTAGTGTGGAGGCAGGTAGCGAAAACGAAATTGAAGAAGAAACTGAAGCTATTGAGCCATATCGGTTTGAACCGTATGCAAACAACACGACAGCCAGCGACACGGGAGAAAGCGAGGACGAATTCGGCAAACGCCTTCTAACCAACGATTGGTATGTGTTTGTTTGGCATTAAAGGAAACTAACAACTATGAACTAGGTTTACAGCATATGAAATACATTTGGCAACAACATGCACTTTGAGAGTGCAGACAGCCCATTTCAGGCGCGCTAAGAACATATATTTTTCCACGATTTCAGCACTCAGGTAAACCATACCTAAATAGACACAAAATACTGCATTACACAAGACTACCCGAATGTACTCGAATGATTGAAAAAAATAAATGTTTTTAAGCTAAATTATTGGTAAACACAGTTTATGTATAAAAATGTACGTAAAACCGCGAGTAATGAATAAAGTTTGCATCAATTAATATATTCTGTAGACATACCCTCATCCGCTCTCTTTTCCTGAAATCTGATCTGTCCAGTTTTGGAGTTGATGTCAGCAGGCCAGGGAAGCTAGGGTCGATATTCTTCTCTTGATCATCTTCGGTGGCATAAGGGACGGTTGCCATCTCTGTCGTAGCATAGCTTTCGTCGGTAAAGTGTGCGGAACAAACGACTGACCATTTCGTCGGCTTTCCCCACACCCTCGTATTTTGAACAAATTTCGTCCAATTTCTTGCCACTTTCGCATCTTTGGGCCACTGGTGCAACTTGAATCCGTCCCTGTTCGTGTTGTTACACCCTCCGACAACACACCGACGAAAGTGAGAAAATGGCGGATTGCTTCCCGATGAGCGAATAATAGAAAGGCGTTTAATTCGCCAAAATTCACTCATTTAGAGTTCGGAAATCGGTTAAAAAAATATATATGGTCTTTTTTCTGCAACATCAAGGTATATATTGACACTTACATAGGTCTGGTGATAATGTTCCCCTTTAAAGCTGAATGTTTTTTGATATTGTTAGTTCTTTGCAGTGTTGGGACTAACGCGTTACAAAGTAACGCCGTTAGTTTCGGCGGTAACTAGTAATCTAACGCGTTATTTTTTATATTCAGTAACTCAGTTACCGTTACTACATGATGCGTTACTGCGTTATTTTACGTTATTTTTCATGTAGTATCGGCTAGAAACAGAAGATCTGAGTGTGTTTTATTGCAGCGGTGGAAAAGAAAAGGCGTGCTTTGTGTGGGTGGGGGCGGGGGAGACTACCATTCCGCAGTTGAGGAGCGCAGGGGAGACGTTCCTCCAGGGCCTATGTACGTCTTCGGCGCTAACAACCTTCACTTTACCCGGCAGTGGGTCTTTACAGCTGAGGGTGAATGACGAGACCGGCGGTTTGTTGCAACTTTGTGACTTTATTGGACGCAGCCATCCACCAAGCTAGAGCACCTGCAAGCACTCACTGTCGCCGGTCCCTCACCTCTCTCGCCCACTCACTCACTGACGTCACTCACCTCACATGCTGTCATATCTTAAAGGGCCACAGACACACACACACACATACGCTACTCTCATAACAACTAACAAGACATCATGGAGAAGCCAGAAGTCGAGTTTTTTAACATGGAGATATTCTCAATACTTTTCTTTTGTCGAGCACAAAGAAAATAACATTTTAGTTAAATGTAAGTTGTGTCTTGGATCAAAGATCCTATCTATTTAAAGTTAAAGTTAAAGTGCCATTATGTTGCAGCTATTTAAAATAGTTTTGTCAATTTGTTCTGGCCTGAAATAAATTGGCCCTTTGAAACATATCTTTGTCTTTGTGTGTTGTATGTAGACCACACTGCTTAGCAGAGTTCAGTGATGCAAATGCATGTCAAGTTGATCAACAGATTGTATTATTCTCCAGTGCAATAACAGTACTGAAATGAAGGCTAAAAGGGCATTAATGGGAGCCTTAAAAAAAAAAGGGGGAAAAAAAGAAGTAACTAAATAGTTACTTTTCACAGCAACGCATTACTTTTTGGTGTAAGTAACTGAGTTAGTAACTGAGTTACTTTTGAAATAAAGTAACTAGTAACTGTAACTAATTACTGGTTTTCAGTAACCAACCCAACACTGGTTCTTTGTAGGTAAAATAGATTAATCCCATTACCTATATAATTAGCCGCCTTTTACTCGTAGTTTTTCCACTATTTAGAACAAACAGGAAAGAGAAAGAAAATGTGTTCTTGTCTTACATAATTATTGTGGACAAAAGACACAATTCCCAAAACAGTTCAATTCCCCTTTAGGGTTCTGAGATTTTTCACTCAAATGTGTTTTTGTACAATTGTAACCATGTCCCACATGAGTCGTCAAAGTTTTTGTTTAATTATTCCGATTCATAATTTAATAATATTGTAAATTACTTTCAACCACGTTCCATTTTCCTAGCAGTGATGATTCTACATGTAACACAGCTTCCCCACTGCCATAAAATGGAGACTATATAGCAAATACTGTACCTCAAGAGTCTTTGGGGATGTTTGAATAAGAAGGATGAACTCCAATCCGTCCAATTTCGTTGTAGTTTCACGATTATGAATGAGAAAATGCATTGATCTAATAAGTACGATGAACGAACAGGTCAGCCATCCCAAGTGTGATACTTGAAGCAGGTATGAGTGCATGACCACAGGTGAAAGTCAGTTTATTGAAGTAAGGTCCGTTGACACAGGTGCTATATAAATGTGTGTAATAAACAAGAGAAGGTAGAAAAGCACAGACTGAACCCAAACAATAATAAGTGGAAAATATTCCCTACACAACACCTAGACCAGGGGTCGCCAACCCAACAGGTTGAAAGAGCTACATTGGACCAAAAATACAAAAAACTAATTTGTCTGGAGCCGCAAAAAGTTACAAGTTTATGTAAGTGTTATAATGAAGGCAACACATTAAGTGTCTCAGAGGGTTAGATAACTCCTGGAATAACTCCTTAAAAACTCTACCCTGCGTACTGCAATTAAACCATACTTGCCAACCCTCCCGGATTTTCCGGGAGACTCCCGAAATTCAGCGCCTCTCCCAAAAACCTCCCGAAATTCAGGCACACAATATAAACAGCGTACCTGCCCAATCACGTTATAACTGTAGAATGATCGAGGGCGAGTTCTTGGTTTCTTATGTGGGTTTATTGGTAGGCAGTTTCATTATCGTCCTCCCAGCCGCGGCAACAACACACAACAACAGTATTTCGTCTACCATAAAGCAGTTCGTCTGCCGTAAACAGCAATGTTGTGACACTCCTAAACGGGACAATACTGCCATCTAGTGCATTTGATGAAAGCACTTTTTGCGTGCCACAAAGCAATGCATCATCAGTGAGGGTGTTCAGCACGGTTAGAAAAATAGTGACAGAGAATAGAACAAGGATGGACAATTCAACCCTTAACTCAACAATGAGTAGATGAGTGTTATATGTGTGTATATGTGTAAATAAATGAACACTGAAATTCAAGTATTTATTTTATATATATATATATATATATATATATATATATATATATATATATATATATATATATATATGAAATACTTGACTTAGTATTTCTTATATATATATATATATATATATATATATATATATATATATATATATATATATATATATATATATATATATATATAAAATACTTGACTTGGTGAATCCTGGCTGTAAACATACTCCTCCCCTCTTAACCACGCCCCCCGCCCCCCACCTCCCGAAATCGGAGGTCTCAAGGTTGGCAAGTATGAATTAAACTGTATAATGATACTATCTAATTAAATAAGTAATACAGTCATATATCAGAATGCTAATAGTTTTCATGCTGCTGTTGCCCTGAAAATGTTTATTTTTTATTTTTATTTATTTATTTTTTTTTTTTTTTAATCTTTTTTATATAAAATACTGTCTGTTCTTTTAATTTTTTAAATTTTTGTTTGTTTGATATTCATTGTAAAGTTCAGCTGTTTTTTCAGTGGGGCCCTGGCTCCACTGCAAGCATGAATTAATAAAGTCAAGTCAAATGACTGGCTTAAAACTGCCAAAAGTATAGATGTGTGTGCCCGAGTGAAAGGATAGGACGGGCTGTCTTCTTCTTTGCAAGCTGGGTAACGTTTGCTGTGGTCTAGAATATCATGGCACACAATCAGAAATGCAGCCAATATTACATACAGATAATGTGTCATGAGAAATGCAAATATAAATTAAATACACAGGGGACATAAGTAAAGGAAATTAAATGAACTCAAATATACCTACAAACGAGGCATGATGATGCAATATGTACACACAGCTCACCTAAAAAGCATGTTAGTAGAGATGTCCGATAATGGCTTTTTTGCCGATATTCCGATATTGTCCCACTCTTAATTACTGATTCCGATATCGACAGATACATACAGTCGTGGAATTAACACATTATTATGCCTAATTGTGTTGTGATGCCCCGCTGGATGCATTAAACAATGTAACGAGGTTTTCCAAAATAAATCAACTCAAGTTATGGAAAAAAATGCCAACATGGCACTGCCATTTTTATTATTGAAGTCACAAAGTGCATTATTTTTTTTAACATGCCTCAAAACAGCAGCTTGGAATTTGGGACATGCTCTCCCTGTGAGAGCATGAGGAGGTTGAGGTGGGCTGGTTTGGGGGGGCGGGGTTGAGGTGAGGGTAGGTGGTAGCGGGGGGCGTATATTGTAGCGTCCCAGAAGAGTTAGTGCTGCAAGGGTTTCTGGGTATTTGTTCTGTCATGTGTATGTTGTGTTACGGTGCGGATGTTCTCCCGAAATGTGTTTTTCATTCTTCTTTGGTGTGGGTTCACAGTGTGGCGCATATTTGTGACAGTGTTAAAGTTGTTTATACGGCCACCCTCAGTCTGACCTGAATGGCTGTTGACCATATATGCGTTGCATTCACTTGTGTGTGTGAAAAGCCGTAGATATTATGTGATTGGGCCGGCAGGCAAAGGCAGTGACTTAAAGGTTTATTGGCGCTCTGTACTTCTCCCTACGTCCGTGTACCACTCTGTACAGCGGCGTTTTAAAGAGTCATAAATTTTACTTTTTGAAACCGATACCAATAATTTCCGATATTACATTTTAAAGCATTTATCGCCCGATAATATGGATAGTTCGATATCATCGGACATCTCTACATGTTAGAATGGATTATTAGCACTCCACGCAAGTCAATAACATCAACAAAGCTCACATTTTTTGCAGTCACGCACAGCATAAAGCGTTTGGTGGACAAAATGAGACAAAGTGTCATAAAACACGTCTTTTGTGGCAGCGACGGAGAAAGTTGTACATGTAAACAAACTGCGGTGAGTTCAAGGACTGCCGAAATTAGTAGGACAAAACGACGCTGGCCAAATATTGACATCAGTGAAGCATAAACACAAAACATTAAAACAGTGGGCTTTCTAACAATTAGAAAGGTTTGTGTCATGTTTGTCCTCCTACAGAAACATTATTAAAACAACAAATTTATTTTTTCCCCCGTCTTTTTTCATTTTTGAAAAAGGCTCCAGGGAGTCACGAGCCTTTTTAAAACCTGAACTTTTCAACGGAATGCATTTGTAATTTATCTTGGCTATTTAGGCTCTTTGGAACCCCAATGAGTACACAAGAGTTAAAATTGCCATCTGAACTTTGGGATGTTTTGGGATGTGTTTTCAGTTTTAATTTTTTTACCGCTTGACCCTTTCGTGGTCACGGAGGGGCTGGAACCTATCCCAGCTGCACTTGAGCTGAAGGCGGGGTACATCCTGGACCTCATGCAGAGCAGACAACATTCACACTCACATTCACACACAAGGGACAATTTTAGTGTTGCCAATCAGCCTATCCTCCACAACTAATTGGTAGTATAATGTCCTCGTAAGTGGAAACCAGGGTCTTGTAGGGAAATATATTGTATTGTGGTTTACACCAGTGTTTCTTAATCATAGAGCTGGGGCCCATTGTTGAGTTGCAAGCGCCCACTAGGGGGCCGCCAAAAATTGTGTTTCCCAGCCGTGGTCCATATGGGCTGCAGCGGTACTCAGTTGTAATACACTTTTCCACCACTTGTTGTAGTCCGTTTTTCTAAATGTAAAACACTTCCTTGTGGTCTACATAACATGTAATGGTGGTTCTTTGGTCAAAATGTTGCATAGATTATGTTTTACAGATCATCTTTAAGCCGTTTTCTGACAGTCGCTTCAGGATGCGCCGTTTTGTGGGCGGTTTTATTTACGTGGCTCACCTTCGGCAGCGTCTTCTCCCCGTCATCTTTGTTGTAGCGGTGTAGCGTGCAAGGACGGGAGTGGAAGAAGTGTCAAAAGATGGAGCTAACTGTTTTAATGACATTCAGATTTTACTTCAATCAACAACGGAGCAGCATCTCCTCATCCGTGGCTCACTAGTGCAATAACAACACCGGAAATGTGTCCCGTGAAAAAACGTCCGACCGGAACTCTCTAATATCTAAAGTTCTTTGGGTGAATAATATAAACTCACGACACCGGTATGTTTTAGGGCTTTCATGGTAAGTTTACTGACGGATATAAGTAAGAAATTCGCACTACTTTATATTAGAAATGGCAACAGCGGAGGATGAATGTCCCATAACAAGAAGATCGAGAAAAAGAAGAAGCTTATCGACTACGGTGTCGGCACGGACTACAAAGGCGGATGCGCGCAATTTTTCAGGATTTATGAAGATCCCAAATACAGATCAAAAGGTAAAAAAAGTTGCTTAATATTGCGAAACATAACACCAGACAATATGTCTTACCTTATACACACGCCATAATAATACTCGTATGTTTAATGTGCTGATAATCCATGAAGCTGTGCGGCTTCATAGCTTACCAAAGTCACACTAAAATATCTTGATAGATTTTTGAGCGCCTTGTGTAAAGTTTTATATTTTCAGTGGAACATATAAAATGTTGGTGTTCTTTACTTGAGTCATATTTCCATCATACCTCTTACCACATATCTCTTATGTTTGACTGCCATCTACTGGTCACACTTATCATTACTCAATGTACCAAATAAAATTGCTTCAAGGTCGATAAGCAAACCCAGAATCATGCCATGCATTAGGCACACCGAGTTATAAGGCGCACTGTGAAGTTTTGAGAGAAAAAAAGGATTATAGTCCGATTTATGGTTTATTCGAACCTTTCCTTTTCCAGGGTCGAATGCCTTAAGAACTTCCTTTCTTTTTAATAACAAGATTTTCCCGCAAACGTTTGTTTTGACAGCATTCATCAGCTGGACCAATACTCAAAACATTAGAGAAATCCGAGGGACTCTGCTTTGGAAAACTGAACACGTTGAAGCAAGTTTTAAACCAGCATGGACTGAGAGGGTGTCGACCAAGAAAGAAGACCCTGCTTTAGAATCGCCATCTTTAAATTCTAGTGAAAGGTTATGGTCAAACGGGAAAAAACGTAAACGGAAATATGTTTCCTCTTTGTCGTAAACATGCCCCTAACTACAATTTAAGTTATGAAGGGCTACACCAGGAGTAGGGAACCTGTGTGTCTTTTGATGACTGCATCTGGCTCTCAGATAAATCTTAGCTGACATTGCTTAACACGACAAGTAATGAATAATTCCGCTGGTAATCACAGTGTTAAAAATAAGCTTCAAAATATAAAACATGCTCATGCATTTTAATCCATCCATCCGTTTTCTACCGCACCTGTTCAAGATGTCGCATTAATGGTAAGAAGTATTTTATTTATTATTGGTTAGCTTCACAATAACAATGTTATTAAAAAGAATAAGAGACTTATTATTATACGTGCCAAACTTGAGACCTCCGATTTCGGGGGGTGGGGGGCGTGGGGCGTGGTCGGGGGTGGGGCGGGGGCGTGGTTGGTGGCGTGGTTAAGATATATATATATATATATATATATATATATATATATATATATATATATATATATATATATATATATATATATATATATATATATATAAGAAATACTTGACTTTCAGTGAATTCTAGCTATATATTTTTTTTTATTATATATATATATATATATATATATATATATATATATATATATATATATATATATATATATATATATATATAAAAGAAATACTTGAATTTCAGTGTTCATTTATTTACACATACAAACACACACAACACTCATCTACTCATTGTTGAGTTAAGGGTTGAATTGTCCATCCTTGTTCTATTCTCTGTCACTATTTCAGAACACACACATTATACAAATATACATTATAAAATCAATAAGAAAACGGGAGCTCTAATTTGGGAGTCTGGATTAGGATCAGAAGTTCCTATATAAACATTGCGCACTCACGTCGCCATTTTGTATTGATTACTGCAGCTGTGCACTGGATTCATTCACAAATACAAACTACAATTCACAAACACTTTAGAGTTAGGCTCCACCATCAGAATGTGTACTTATAAAGATCACATGGATATTATTCAGTGAGTTGATTCACCAAAACTAACCTGTTATACAGGAGGAAAAAGCACACAGGACGTTTCAATTGTTCACAGACTGGTCGCGCTCATCAGAATGACAAGACACTTCCGGTCTGTAGGTGATAGCATTAAATTGGGAAGAAACGCCCTACTGCCCCCTACTGACCAATGTGAATGCTGATAAATGTGTAACGACAGCTCCAAAAACGAATTCAAACCACAAAATAAAATAAATAAATCAACACAAAAATGTGACACATTATGGGTGGGTCACATATGCATGTACAGTAGATGGCAGTATTGTCCTGTTTAAAAGTGTCACAACATTGCTGTTTATGGCAGACGAACTGCTTTATGGTAGACGAAAACTTGACTGCAGTTGTTGTGTGTTGTTACCCGCTGGGAGGACGTTAATGAAACTGCCTAACAATAAACCCACATAAGAAACCAAGAACTCGCCCTCGATCATTCTACAGTTATAACATGATTGGGCAGGCACACCTATATTGTGGGAAAGCGGACGTGAGAACAGGCTGTCAACACGTCACTCAGGTCCGCATGGAGCTGGAGGGGGCGTGGCCTCCAGCTCCGCCTGAATTTCGGGAGGTTTTCGGGAGAGGCGCTGAATTTCGGGAGTCTCCCGGAAAATCCGGGAGGGTTGGCAAGTATGCTTATTATACTCTAAAAATGTTGGTCCTACTTAAAAATGTTCGCATTTAGTTGTATTCAGTGTTAAAAAATAGTATATGGCTCTCACGGAAATACGTTTAAAAAAAATGTGGCTTTCATGCCTCTCTCAGCCAAAAAGGTTCCCGACCCCTGGGCTACACTAATAATCCACGCGCAGAAAGTCAGCGTGATCAATGGAAGTTTATACATTTAAGAGCTGGTTTTGGACAGAATTGTGCGTCTGACGTACAAAACGTTATTTTAATGCAAGTAAACATAGATTAATAATGCAGAAATACATCAATTATTGACTCTCTGGTAACGTCTACAGTGTGTCTTGTGTATAGATTGTCTATTTTGAAATCCCTGCTAAATCATAATTAAATGGCAAGAAGGTCAATTGCCGGTAATCTTCGACATTGACAGAAGTGCAGGTTGCTTGAAATCCGTGTTTGATTAACACATTTGGAGGATTTTAATATCCATAGCAACGGTATAGCTTGAATCATGTGTTTTCTCCCGATGTGCAGGGCAAAAAAAGGCACTTTTCGCGAAGATAAAGTATATCTTGTAGACGTTACTGGGTCTTTACTTAAATCGGGTTGGTGGTCAAGTAACTGGCCCTATTGTATCCAATGGATCCCCACATACTCACAATTTAGCATTTGTGACCCTGTACATGTGTGATTATGGTTAAAAAAAATAATTTATAAAAAGTATTTAGTAGGGATGTCCGATAATGGCTTTTTGCCGATATCTGATATTCCGATATTGTCCAACACTTTAGATACCGATACCGATATCAACCGATATATGCAGTCGTGGAATTAACACATTATTATGCCTAATTTGGACAACCAGGTATGGTGAAGATAAGGTACTTTTAAAAAAAAATCACAAAATAAAATAAGATAAATAAATTAAAAACATTTTCTTGAATAAAAAAGAAAGTAAAAAAAAATATAAAAACAGCTACATAGAAACTAGTAATTAATGAAAATTAGTAAAATTAAAGGTTAGTACTATTAGTTGACCAGCAGCAGGCACAATCATGTGTGCTTACGGACTGTATCCCTTGCAAACTGTATTGATCTATATTGATATATAATGTAGGAACCAGAATATTAATAACAGAAAGAAACAACCCTTTTGTGTGAATGAGTGTGAATGGGGGAGGGAGGTTTTTTGGGTTGGTGCACTAATTGTAAGTGTATCTTGTGTTTTTTATTTTGATTTAATTAAAAAAAAAATTTTTTTTAAAAACGATTACGATAATAATAAAAAAAACGATACCGATAATTTCCGATAATACATGTTATCGGCTGATAATATCGGCAGGCTGATATTATCGAACATCTCTAGTATTTAGTGTACAGGACCTCCCTGTTGCCATGGCGAACTGCGAAGTGTGGCGTGTAATCAGAGGTGGGTAGTAACGCGCTACATTTACTCCGTTACATCTACTTGAGTAACTTTTGGGATAAATTGTACTTCTAAGAGTAGTTTTAATGCAACATACTTTTACTTTTACTTAAGTATATTTATAGAGAAGGAACGCTACTTTTACTCCGCTACTTTTATCTACATTCAGCTCGCTACTCGCAACTAATTTTTATCGATGTGATAATGCACGTTTTGTTTGTTTTGGTCTGTCAGACAGACCTTCAAAGTGCCTGCCTTACTGGTGACGTTCACTTCGTTCCACCAATCAGATGCAGTCACTGGTGACGTTGGACCAATCAAACAGAGCCAGGTGGTCACATGACCTGACTTAAACAAGTTGAAAAACTTATTGGGGTGTTACCATTTAGTGGTCAATTGTACGGAATATGTACTGTACTGTGCAATCTAATCATAAAAGTTCCAATCAATCAATCAAAAGTGTGAAGGAAAAAAGATACTTTTTTATTTCAACCGTACATCCCGTCAAAAGCCTAAAGACTGACTGCACAGTTCCTGTCTTCACAATAAAAGTGCCGCTCCATCGCGCCTGCGCTTTCAAAACAAGAGTCTCCGAAAGCCAGCGCAAACAAGCTAGCAAGCTAAGGAGTTTGACGCCACTGTATTTCTTGTAAAGTGTATAAAAACGAATATGGAAGCTGTACAAATAAGATGCCAAAAACCCACCACTTTCATGTGGTATTAGACAGAAAGGAGGAACTTTTCTTCTCCTCCATTTGAAAACGTGGACGTTATCATCACTACTGTCTGATTACAATCAATGCAAGTCATCAGTATCAGGTAATACACCAACTTATATTCTAGTCTTCATGAAAGAAAGGAATCTATATGTGTTAAACATGCTTGTATATTCATTAAAACATCTTTAACATGTAAACAAAAACAGCAAAATAAATACATATAAATTATATACTGTATATATCAATGTATATGTATATATATATATATATATATATATATATATATATGTGTGTGTGTATGTTACTCATCCGTTACTCAGTACTTGAGGAGTTTTTTCACAACATATACTTTTTACTTTTACTCAAGTAAATATTTGGGTGACTACTCCTTACTTTTACTTGAGTAATAAATCTCTAAAGTAACAGTACTCTTACTTGAGTACAATTTCTGGCTACTCTACCCACCTCTGCGTGTAATCGAGTGCGCCCCGGCCCCCAGAGTCACTCGGTGATGATGATGATGATGTGCGTTGCCCCGCAACTCAAGTTAATACAAGATAAGTTGTCATGGCTTGTAGAAACACCTGCTGCAGAACAACGTTGAAAAGCTAAACTGTGACTCCAAGTTAGTTCTCTCCATTATTAATAATAATTAATAATAATGATAATAGTTTATTATCATTAGTGGCGAGTAAAGATGGGGATTGTTTACATTTTAACCAATAATAGTACCAAATCGGTACTTCAAATACAAAGCAAGTTTTTGTAAAAAAAAACAATGCCTTTTTATTTGTATGGAATTTCGTGACATTCAAGTGGAACAGACGAATAATTTAAAGGGGAACTGCACTTTTTTTGGAATTTTGCCTATCGTTCAGAATACCTATGAGTAGTGTTGTCCCGATACCAATATTTTGGTACAAAATGTATTTCGATACTTTTCTAAATAAAGGGAACCACAAAAAATTGCATTATTGGTTCTAACAAAAAATCATATGTTAAACATATGTTTCTTATTGCAAGTTTGTCCTTAAATAAAATAGTGAACATACATGACAACTTGTCTTTTATTAGTAAGTAAGCAAACAAAGGCTCCTAATTTAGCTGCTGACATATGCAGTAACATATTGTGTCATTTATCATTCTATTATTTCGTCAAAAATATTGTGGTAGAAAATGAATTATTAATCTACGTGTTCATATCTGCTTACTTTCTCTTTCAACATGTTCAACGTTTCACCCTCTGTGCGTGCTCGCTTCCGAAAGTCGGAAGTGCGCTGCTACGAAAACGGGAATAAATGCGCCGAGGAAATTAGTTCCGGCAATGATTAAAATGACCAAAATACGGTAACTATTGAACATATTACATATTATTATGAACGTGTTCATTACTACATTATATATATACTTGCAGTGTGTGTATAAAACTTAGATGGAGGGCTTTGAAGTTGTTTTAGAGCTTTGAAGGCTACAACAATGACTCCCATTAGCTGCATCTTCAAAGCGTTTTTTTATCCTCTTTAAAATCCTAAAAAAAAAAAGATGTGTTCTTGTCTCTCACAATGATTGTGAAGGGTAGGCAAAATTCTAAAAAAAAAAAAAAAAAAAAAAGGGTACTTCTACTTTTAAATAATTCTATATACATCTTATAAATACATTCTAAATAAAATCTACAACAAATTGAAAGTGCAATAAAACTACTTATTTTAGTTATGTTGATCCTCAACATTGCGGGTGTTGTTGAATATTACCTCCCTTGCTGTAACGGTCATTGGTGCATAATGAAACAGTGCTGTGTTGTTGTTTTGGCTCCGGGTAGCGATGTGCGATACCACTGATTTTCTTACAGATCCAATACCGACTAAAATTCAGGTTGGTATTAGTATACTTGCCAACCCTCCCGGATTTTCCGGGAGACTCCCGAAATTCAGCGCCTCTCCCGAAAACCTCCCGGGACAAATTTTCTCCCGAAAATCTCCCGAAATTCAGGCGGACTCAGGTCCTCCACAATATAAAAAAGCGTACCTGCCCAATCACGTTATAACTATAGAATGATGGAGGGCGAGTTCTTGGTTTCTTATGTGGGTTTATTGTTAGGCAGTTTCATTAACGTCCTCCCAGCGTGGTAACAACACACAACAACAGCAGTCACTTTTTTGTATACCGTAAAGCAGTTCGTCTGCCGTAAACAGCAATGTTGTGACACTCTTAAACAGGACAATACTGCCATCTAGTGCATTTGATGAAAGCACTTTTGTGCGTGCCACACAGCAATGCATCATCAGAGAGGGTGTTCAGCATGGTTCGAAAAATAGTGACAGAGAATAGAACAAGGATGGACAATTCAACCCTTAACTCAACAATGATGTGTTTGTGTGTAATATGTGTGTGTATATGTGTAAATAAATGAACACTGAAATTCAAGTATTTATTTTATATATATATATATATATATATATATATAAAATAAATTATATATATATATATATATATATATATACATATATAATAAAATAAATATATATATATATATAATAAATTTAAAAAAAAAATATATATATATATATACATATATAATAAAATAAATACATATATATATATATATATATATATATATATATATATATATATATATATATATATATATATATATATATATAGCTAGATATCACTGAACGTCAAGTATTTCTTATATATATATATATATATATATATATATATATATATTACTCCTCCCCTTTTAGCCACGCCCCCATCCCACGCCGACCACGCCCACCCCCACCTCCCGAAATCGGAGGTCTCAAGGTTGGCAAGTATGGTATTAGTGATACCGACCCGATACCGATACTTTGTGCAAAAATACCTGATAAATAACATTCAAAAAGTAGTGTATGTCGAATATTGCTGCTCATCGGTAATCAAACAATATAAAATCACAGGGCGAAACAAATAATGGCATCTTATTTATATTCAACTCCATATGTGGTGTCTCCATATAGCCTACAACTAAAGGATACATACACTGGCTGTTTTATACCACTGAGCGACTCATTTTCTTTTCTTAAACAAACAAATGACAGAGTGAGTGACTCAGCACAGCATATTACGTACTTACCTAGGCGGAACAAAAAGTAATTCCTACCAATCACGTTCCATTTAGACAAAACTTTAATGATTGAATTAGTTTACACTGTGATCCTGTCAATAATATACCTTATATCAAATAACTCAAGTATCAAAAGTACTGATACAAACCCCGTTTTCATATGAGTTGGGAAATTGTGTTAGATGTAAATATAAACGGAAAACAATGATTTGCAAATCCTTTTCAAGCCATATTCAATTGAATGCACTACAAAGACAAGATATTTGATGTTCAAACTCATAAACTTTATTTTATTTTTTTGCAAATAATAATTAACTTAGAATTTCATGGCTGCAACACGTGCCAAAGTAGTTGGCACAGGGGCATGTTCACCACTGTGTTACATGGCCTTTCCTTTTAACAACACTCGGTAAACGTTTGGGAACTGAGGAGACACATTTTTTAAGCTTCTCAGGTGGAATTCTTTCCCATTCTTGCTTGATGTACAGCTTAAGTTGTTCAACAGTCCGGGGGTCTCCGTTGTGGTATTTTAGGCTTCATAATGCGCCACACATTTTCAATGGGAGACAGGTCTGGACTACAGGCAGGCCAGTCTAGTACCCGCACTCTTTTACTATGAGGCCACGTTCATGTAACACGTGGCTTGGCATTGTCTTGCTGAAATAAGCAGGGGCGTCCATGGTAACGTTGCTTGGATGGCAACGTATGTTGCTCCAAAACCTGTATGTACCTTTCAGCATTAATGGCGCCTTCACAGATGTGTAAGTTACCCATGTCCTGGGCAATAATACACCCCCACACCATCACAGATGCTGGCTTTTCAACTTTGCGCCTATAACAATCCAGATGGTTCTTTTCCTCTTTGTTCCGGAGGACACGACGTCCACAGTTTCCAAAAACAATTTGAAATGTGGACTCGTCAGACCACAGAAAACCTTTCCACTTTGTATCAGTCCATCTTAGATGAGCTCAGGCCCAGGGTGTTGTTGATAAATGGTTTTCGCCTTGCATAGGAGAGTTCTAACTTGCACTTACAGATGTAGCGACCAACTGTAGTTACTGACAGTGGGTTTCTGAAGTGTTCCTGAGCCCATGTGGTGATATCCTTTACACACTGATGTCGCTTGTTGATGCAGTACAGCCTGAGGGATCCAAGGTCACGGGCTTAGCTGCTTACGTAAAGTGATTTCTCCAGATTCTCTGAACCCTTTGATATTACGGACCGTAGATGGTGAAATCCCTAAATTCCTTGCAATAGCTGGTTGAGATTTTTTTCTTAAACTGTTCACCAATTTGCTCACGCATTTGTTGACAAAGTGGTGACCCTCGCCCCATCCTTGTTTGTGAATGACTGAGCATTTCATGGAATCTACTTTTATACCCAATCATGGCACCCACCTGTTCCCAATTTGCCTGTTCACCTGTGGGATGTTCCAAATAAGTGTTTGATGAGCATTCCTCAACTTTATCAGTATTTATTGCCACCTTTCCCAACTTCTTTGTCACGTGTTGCTGGCATCAAATTCTCAAGTTAATGATTATTTGCAAAAAAAAAAAGTTTATCAGTTTGAACATCAAATATGTTGTCTTTGTAGCATATTCAACTGAATATGGGTTGAAAATGATTTGCAAATCATTGTATTCCATTTATATTTACATCTAACACAATTTCCCAACTAATATGGAAACAGGGTTTGTATTTTGAAATACTTTTTCTCAATTTTAAAATTTTTAGATTAGAATAGAAAAAGTGTAATTATTCATGCTGAAATTAAGATTAGTCAATGACTAAAAATAAGTAAATAGCTCTTAAAACTGGGGAAAATTATAAAAATGGAATTCTAAATATTGGCAAGTGGCAAATAATTTGCAATGTATTCCATTTTGCAGGTGGCCAGACAACAATACCCCCAGCAAATACGGGAATTTGCTGTACACAATACCTTATTTAAATGTATGTGTGCGACTTCAATCCTCAATAAAAAGCAAAGCCAAATTATGGGAAATTAAATTATGGAGTGGATTATCCAAAGAAATCAAACAAAGCAGCAATATGACTCAGTTTAAAAGACTGTTCAAACTACAAGTGTTCACAAAGTACACAGAACAAGAATTATGATGAACATCTTGAACCCTATTTTTTAATGTATTTAATATGTATTTACTTACTATGGTATATTATTTGGTTATTATTTATTTGTTCACTGTTATGTTACAGAGAACAAGGAAATATGATCAAATTGTTATGGTGTGAAAAGGGCATACTTGCCAACCTTGAGACCTCCGATTTCGGGAGGTGGAAGGCGGGGGGCGTGGTCAGGGGTGGGGCGGGGCGTGGTTGGGGGCGTGGTTAAGAGGGGAGGAGTATATTGGCAGCTAGAATTCACCAAGTCAAGTATTTCATACATATATATATATATATATATATATATATATATATATATATATATATATATATATATATTAGAGATGCGCGGTTTGCGGGCACAACCGCGGAGTCCGCGGATTATCCGCGGATCGGGCGGATGAAATAAAAAAAAATTAGATTTTATCCGCGGGTCGGGTCGGGTCGGGTGGTTCAAATAAAAAAAAATTAGATTTTAAATAGATTCAGGCGGGTGGCAGTTAAACCAATTCGGAAATATATATACATAGTTAAATGTTGTTACCCACATACGAAAAACGAGCAGGCACCTGCTGCATATGCCACAACAGAAGGAAAAAAAAAAAAGAGATGGACACTTTTACGGAGCGGAGAAGGGACGCCTCGCCGGGGTCCGGGACCGAGGCCCCTTCCCCCGAGAGGGCCCCACCGGGAGCCGTAGCTGAGGCGATCCGCGAGAAGGGCCCGACGCACGTCCAGGGTCACCACCGCGCCCACCGCACCGACACCCCGCCTCGTCCGCCTTCGCCGCGGCCGGCGTCACGCGCAGCAGGTAAGCAGCTTACCTGCCCGCCACCCCCGTGGCCGGGGGCTCGTAACATGGGTCACTCCGCGCGCTCCGCCCGCGCAGCTTACCTGCCCGCCACCCCTGTTGCCGGGGGCGCGTAACAGGGGTCACTCTGCGCGCAGTGCGCTCACGAAAGGGGTGGGGCTCACCCTGGTTGATATAGACAGCAGCTAGGACGGTGGCCATGGAAGTTGGAACCCGCTAAGGAGTGTGTAACAACCCACCTGCCGAATCAACTAGCCCTGAAAATGGATGGCGCTGGAGCGTCGGGCCCATATACCCGGCCGTCGCCGGCAGCGAGACGCGCTTGGAGGTGCGCTCAGCGCGGCTCCCATATGATTGCGCACTGGTGTGCGTCTGGGTCGTGACAGCGTGGCACGCGAATGTCTGTGCTGCATTGGATCAGTCTCCTTTCTTTAACAGGCAAAAGCTTTATAACCTCACTAGTGCCTTGCATCGTCTATATTAGATATATAACAACAGGCGGGTGCGGGCGGATGGCGGGCGGATGCGGTTCTGATCAAATGTTAGATCGGGTGGATTGCGGATGGTTGACGACTTTCTGATGCGGTTGCGGATGAAATAATTGCCTATCCGCGCATCTCTAATATATATATATATATATATATATATATATATATATATCGACATCCTGAAAATATGCAAACAAAACTGTGTTTAGATAATTGATACTTCAAACTTGCATAAATAAATATTAAGGAATATAACATAACTTGGCTTCTGAGAGCTTCAAAATGTAATGAATAAAATGCTAAAGTTGTTGATAAACAAGCAATTATTTTAATAATTAAATTTGGTCATTTTAAATGAATTATTATGATAATTTAAAATTAATTATTTCAAATATGTTTATTTTAATGTATAATTAAAGGAGTCAGAAAAAATACAAATAAAATACAATTAATTTAGATTTTTTTTTTAGCAAAATATAGTAAAAATGTATTTCGTTTTTTTGTTTTTTTTTATTAATAAATATATTTATTTTTAGGTAAGATAACCATAATAATACAATTTATCTCTAGTCTGGATGATTTAGTTCTTGTCATCCTGTTGTCCTCCCGTCCTGAAAAAAGGCTGTCCTCACTCGGTCGCATGGAGCTGGAGGGGGCGTGGCCTCCAGCTCCGGCTGAAAATCGGGAGATTTTCGGGAGAATATGTGTCCCGGGAGGTTTTCGGGAGAGGCGATGAATTTCGGGAGTCTCCCGGAAAATTCGGGAGGGTTGGCAAGTATGGAAAAGGGGTAGGATTAAATAAGCTCAGCTTCTTCCTACTCCTTTTCGGACGTGCTGTAATGAAACAACTGGCAATATGTGATGCATTGCATCAGGGCCGGTCCGTGGCATAGGCCGTAAAGGCAAATGCTAAGGGCGCCGTCCATCAGGGGGCGCCACGCCAGATCCACAAATGTTGGAGAAAAAAAAAAAAAAAAAGTTGGTACTATTATTTCTAAATACAAAAAATAATCCCACGTTAATTAAAATGCAAAGTAAAGCCTATTTAATAGAAATATTATTTGTTACAACGTTACGCACCCCCCCCCCCCCCCCCCCCCCCCTCCCCGCACGGTGCGCCCCCTCCCTTCCCGTATCATGACTCTTTTTGGACGTCACCACATCACAAAATCAACACAAGGTGTCAAAACGGCCAAAACTGTCAGGTGCCCAGGGAAGAAAAAAGAGAAAAGAAGAGGAGGAGAAACGAGAAAAGACAGAGGTAGCAGGTAGGTAACGTTAGCCTACATGAAATTATTTGTCTGTTACAGAATGTGATAGTAACCTGGCTTTTTAGCATTAAGCTAATGTTACATGATTCGGCAATTGCTAATGAATAAATAGCTAGTTCTGTTTTAACGTCGGGTTAATATTGTGGAGGGGGCTAAATTGTTATGGAAAATAATAATGTAACGTTAGGTAATTACAGTACTCCCACCTTACATTCCTCAGGGACATTTGTATTAGACCTTTTAAGCAGGTGTTTTTTGTTTACATTGTTATTGCCTTCTGGTTAGCTAATGTTTGCCCTGCAGGTAATAGTCACTTTTCCACCCCTTTATATATTAGGTATAGTTGTAAGTAAAAAAAAAAAGGTCAAAGACAAAGCTATTCGGTTTCTTGTGAGTATATACACTTCACTGCCGATGTGGGGGGGCGCCACCTAAAATCTTGCCTAGGGCGCCAGATTGGTTAGGGCCGGGCCTGCATAACATTGTATCGTATGCATGTTTGAAATAAACTGAATTGAACTGAACTCACTCTGCACTGAAAAGCGCCTAAAATAGAAAACTGCCCAAAATTGCGAGTTGTTTATTTGGATACAGTTCCTTAATCAGCTCCATCGTCTGTGTCGGCATTTTTAATATCACCCATGAGAGCTTGTTAAATAATGTTTTGTTCAAAAAAATGGTGGCCAATATGAAGCTGACCACAGTGTTTTGTACCAATATTGGCGTTCTTTTAAGGGAAGCAATAACTCAGTGCAGCACTCGGTACCGTGGCACAAAGACAAAGCTGTCAGCGTTAGTAGAAATATATACGGAAGAATTCAGTTCCTTCCAAGCGACCGTTATGCTATCATAGTCTGTTCTCCCTGATGGCCTCATCAAAAGTCTCCGTTGGCGTTCCGGGGAGTTGTAAGGATGTCACGCTTGGCTTGCGGAGCTATAACACATGCTGCTGCCATCTAGGTTCTGTCGTTACAAAGTTGCGCCATTAGAAGTGTCCCGTTGTGGTTATTGATTTGATTGTTTGCTCCCTGCTTGGTGGGAAAACAGCTCATTGAGAAACTGTTCCTTTACCACCTTCCCGACAAAGACAGTATTGTTCACAGCAGCAGAGGCGTGTATGTATTCTGCTGCAGGAATGTGTCCGTTAGGAAAAACAATAGGTTTCTATATTGAAATAGATAAATACATAAAGAATCCTTAATAACCTCTGCAAAGTTTGCCATTAGCAATCATCTTCTATGAGTAAAATCTAGGGATGTCCGATAATGGCTTCTTGCCGATATCCGATATTCCGATATTGTCCAACACTTTAATTACCGATACCGCTATCAACCGATATATGCAGTCGTGGAATTAACACATTATTATGCCTAATTTGGACAACCAGGTATGGTGAAGATAAGGTACTTTTAAAAAATAAAATAAAATAAAATAAGATAAATAAATTAAAAACATGTTCTTGAAAAAAAAAAAAGTAAAACAATATAAAACAGTTACATAGAAACTAGTTATTAATGAAAATGAGTAAAATGAACTGTTAAAGGTTAGTTCTATTAGTGGACCAGCAGCACGCACAATCATGTGTGCTTACGGACTGTATCCCTTGCAGACTGTATTGATATATATTGATATATAATGTAGGAACCAGAATATTAATAACAGAAAGAAATAACCCTTTTGTGTGAATGAGTGTGAATGGGGGAGGGAGGTTTTTTGGGTTGGGGCACTAATTGTAAGTGTATCTTGTGTTTTTTATGTTGATTTAATAAAAATAAAAAAATACAAAACAAACAAACAAAAAAAACGATACCGATAATAAAAAAAACAATACCGATAATTTCCGATATTATATTTTAACGCATTTATCGGCCGATAATATCGGCCTGCCGATATTATCGGCCGATAAATACATCTCCGGTAAAATCTAACAAAGTTGTTGTCACACCGCGGTGAGGGATGTCTTGTCTTGGTTTTTTCTGTCTTGTGATGTGCATGTTTTAGTTTGAAAAGTAACTCTCCTCTCGTTTCAGGTCACTTGCCCTTCCTTTTGTGTCATCAGTCTGACGTCATCCCGATTCCCTAATTGTTTCCACCTGTTCTATATTACCCTCATGTGTCTTATAAGCCCACTCCTTCCTTTGTTCTGTGCCAGATTGTTTCGTTTATTCGTACTCTCTAGCATCCATGCCCATGTCCATGCCTTGTCTTGCCTTGCCTCGTCTTGTGCTTATGCTCTTTGATTCTGAATCCCTTCGTTGCTATTTTGAGTTTTCCTTTCTTCCTCCTCAGCAGAGTGATTTTTTGTTATTTAGTTTATTCAGCCGAAGTGGTAAGTTTCAGTTATTTTTCATTCTTTCCTCACATTTTTGAGTGACAATTTTTGTTAATACTTTATTAGATTAGATAGTATAGAATTTTTCATAGTTGTTGTTTCTTCCTCCTGTTGGAGCGTTTTTTTGTTTATACATTTTATAGCATATATTAATTATAGTTCGTCTTTGCTTTTGTGTTTTCCTCCGTTCGGAGCGAATTTTGGTTGTTCCTATTTTTTGGAACCTTTTTTGCCGGTTAGTTTTTGGATAAATAGATATTGTAATCCTTGACTTTGGAGGTGAAAAGGAAGCTGGCAAAATAAAAGCCTGCCTAAGTTCCCTACTCTGCATCTGAGTCCTATCCTTTTACCAAGCCGTGACAGTTGTCATTATCTCTCAAGACAATTATTATTCGTTTCAAGTGTTTTGATTTATTTCCTGTCCAGCGCTCTTATTTCTTGTTTCCATTTCCTTTTTGACTCCTTTTTGCCACGACTTCTCCTGTCAGGATGCTTAATATGTCTCTTAGACCGGTGGTTCTCACATTTTTTTTCCACAGAGTACCACACTCGGCTCTCCAAGTACCACTATAATGTCCGACATTAAAATGATTAATTAAAAACAAGGCAGATGTTTTATTTACCACATGTATTTATTATTTTTGGCCACTGTAAGATTACACACAGCTAGAACAATAACACTGTGTTTGAATATTAAATTAAGTGATTCTTTTTTTGGTGTACCATTAGATGGAACCTGGTACGCGGTCCACAGGCAAGCTGCTGGGAAAATGTAATAACTTAAGCTACACGTTACTCTTAATTAAATCCCCGGAGAATTGTAACAAGCTACACTACAAGCTTTCTACAGCAAAGCTACATTCAACGGCATGTACAAAAGTATGTCTACGGACCCACATGTATAATATCAATGTTAATGTAACTGAGAGTGTACAAATGAGCCCCCAATAAGGGTCCATTGCTATTAACTATCTGTCTTTTAGCTGGGGACACCCTACAACTATCTCTAGGGGTCCCCGCAACCCACTGTATATATGTATTTAGTTTGCCTTTTCTTTGGCCCACCCCTATAATGTTATTTATTTTCTGTACCTAGAGTAAAAACAGCATTTATTTATATCTTGACAAAAAAAAAACAATGACTTTGTCTGGGTTATTATGGTTGTTATGTGCAGTAAAACCTTTCATGAACTCCATCCATAGTCCATTTTCTACCGCTTGTCCCTCTCGGAGTCGCGGGGGGTGCTGGAGCCTCACATTAGTGTGGGTTCCTAAATATGTGTTCCAAGTCTTCGATGAAGAGAGCAGTTTTGATTTGGGCTTGCAAAGTAAACAAGTAAAAACTAAGGTTTTGTGCATTGTTTTGTCCAAAAGAATACATCTGTCTAAATATGGCTGAGGACACGCATTTTTTAAGTTTCCCGCGCGTCATCTTCATCACTAAAGGAAATATTAATTTGCAAAAGAGAATCCCTCTGTCATTTTCAAGTATGCTTCTTTTTTTCTTTTGTTTTGAGTGGTCAGCTTGAAGCGTCCCTCTGTCTCCGACTCCGGTGTGACTGTTATGATTATGCTTACTAGTTTTGATGACCCGCATTATCTTTCCTCTGATTGGCCAGTCCGTAATGTTTCGCGCTAACCTTAGCCAATTGTGACTCATCATACGAACACCAACCAATCATCATGGATTTTCTACGTATTTATGGATGTTCTCATTCGTCCAGGTCTTTGTATTTTCTCCATAATTTTTTTGGCCTGACTTTGCGGTCCATTTTCTATCTTTGTAGCTTGTAGTTTTGATGTAAGATGCCTAGCTACATGGTTCTAAAAGTAGCCAAGCTACAGGAAAAGCTACTCGTCAAAAAAGTAGCTAAGCTACCACCAAGCTACTGGAAAATGTAGTTAAATGTAGTTCTTACTGCGAAGCACTGCCTGCCTGCTGCCCAAGTGCAGTTGGGATAGGCTTCAGACCCCCTGCCACCCCAAAAGGGACAAGCCGTGGAGAATGGATGGATGAGTGGATGCTCTAGACCAGGGGTCGGCAACCCAAAACATTGAAAGAGCCGAATTGGACCAAAAATACAAAGAACAAATCTGTCTGGAGCCGCAAAAAATGAAAAGACGTATATAGGTCTTATAATGAAGGCAACACATGAAGTGTTTATATTAGCTATAATAGCCTACTATCAAAATGACTGTGTCGCAAATCTTCGTTGACAGAAATGTTGAACTTTAATATTTATTTTACAAATTTTTACAACATTAAAAACTATTAGTAAATCAGAGGCTACTCAGAAGGCGAGCTAACTCCTGGTAATTACTGGCTTTTAATGACCAAAGGTTAAGGCTGTCTTCTTTTGATAGATTTATTACAATCTTTGGCAAGCTTGGTTATGTTTGCTGTGGTCTGGAACAACAGGGCACACACACAACTATCTGATATGCAGCCAATATTATGGAAAACTAAATTATATACAAAGAGGATAAAAGTAAAGGATATTAAATGAGCTCAAATATACCTACAAATGAGGCACAATGATGCAATATGTACATACAGTTAGCCTAAATAGCATGTTAGCATTAATTAGCTTGCAGTCATGCACTGACCAAATATGCCTGATTAGCACTCCAACAAGTCAATAACATCAACAAAGCGCACGTTTGTGCATTCAAGCACAGTAGAAAACTTTTGGTGGACAAAATGAGACAAAGAAGGAGTGGACGATTTTACATGTAAACAAACTGTTGCGTCACGATCCACACTATGGTGAGTTCAAGAACTGCCTAAATAAATATAGGACAAAACAATGTTCACAGTGGGTTTTCTAACAATTGAGAAGGTTTGTGTCATGTTTGTCCTCAGACAAAAAACATACTAAAACAAACAAAAAAAACAAAAAAATAATCCCCATTTTTTTCCATTTTCAAACCTTTTTAAAAATGCTTCAGGGAGCCACTAGTTGCTGACCCCCCGCTCTAGACATATCTGGATCATGGTTTTGCTTTGTGGGCTTTGAACCTCTATACGAGCATTTCCCTATGCTCGATGTGTCTTTCTTGCTTTTTTGTGCACTTCCCTGCTGCACTATATTACATATTTTTTTAAATAATCTTTACCTGCCCTTTGACTGCCGTCTCTGCATTCTGGGGTCAAGACCAACACAACCGATGTTCCAACCTCTGCTACACCGAAACGTGACAAGACTACTCCCAATTTAATGACTTAGAGTTAGACTTAGACAAACTTTGTTGATCCACACGGGAAATTGTTCCACCTTGCAGACTAATTGGCGAACCCTGAATTCCCACAAAGAGCCACAAATTAATTTGAACTATTTTAGAGACTACTCGAGCAATTACATATGTAATTTTAATTGAGTTTTAACCGAACCCCATGTTCTTTACACAACTGCTTATAACAGGAATACAATGGTTGCATGATTTATATAACACGTTCTTGTCAATGTCTCTTTGCTTTTTTTAATCTGGACATGCCAGTATTAAAACATGTTCAATTAGGCTAGTTGGGCAGAGCAGGCCTGGCAGGCTGGTCTCAGGCTGGCACCCGATTTGACCCGAAGCATATGTTACATGTACTCAGCCTGCTGGGCTAATTTGAGGCTCCAATGACCCAAACTGCTCTAATGAAACTGCTTCCCACTGTGATAAGGATGGATGACCCTCTGTTACCTGTGCATCTAAATTAAGGTAACAATATGAAGCCATTTATTCAATAATAAAGATATTTCCTAAAATATATGCAAAATGCAGCAGCATAGTGCTCTGTAATGTATAAAATCTAGACAAATGTGAAGGTTGTGTCAGGAATGGCCTCTAGATTAATGGAATAATCCAGATAAATCGGGCATATAATTTGTTGCTTCGACCCCGAATGGAACTAATAATACAATATGTAATGTTTCATTATTTAAACACATAATAATGGTTGTACCATCCCAGAATATTGACATTCGAAACAAAATGATACAGCTGTATGTTTAAAAAAGGGACATCCATCCATCCTTTTCCTACATATACACTATATTGCCAAAAGTATTTGGCCACCCATCCAAATGATGAGAATCAGCTGTCCTAATCACCACAGGTGTATAAAATCAAGCACATAGACATGGAGACGGTTTCTACAAACATTTGTGAAAGAATGGGCCGCTCTCTGGAGCTCAGTGATTCCCAGCGTGGAACTGTCATAGGATGTGCAACAAATTCATTCGTGAAATTTCCTCGCTCCTAAATATTCCAAAGTCTTTATTATAAGAAAATGGAAGAGTTTGGGAACAACAGCAACTCAGCCACCAAGTGGTAGGCCACGTAAACTGACAGAGAGGGGTCAGCGGATGCTGAAGCGCATAGTGCAAAGACTTTCTGCACAGAGTCAGTTGCTACAGAGCTCCGCTGTGGGGTTGTTTTTCAGGAGTTGGGCTTGGCCCCTTAGTTCCAGTGATAGGAACTTTGAATGCTCCAGGATACCAAAACATTTTGGGGCCCCTTCCTCTTCCAACATGACTATGCACCAGTGCACAAAGCAAGGTCCATAAAGACATGGAAGACAGAGGCTGGTGTGGATGAACTTGACTGGCCTGCACAGAGTCATGACCTGAACCCGATAGAACACCTTTGGGATGAATTATATGGCATCACATTAGTGCCAAAAATCCGAGCGCATAAAAACTGTTATCGCGCACTGATTCTCCACTTTGTGCGCGCGCGCGACACCCTTTTGCGCGCGCGTGGTGCCTTTTTGCGCGCGCGCCGTCTCGGTCTGTGCGCTGTCATGTTTCGTTTTGGCACTTTGGGGGCGGGTATGCTTGGACGGCCCCTTCTTTCTGATTGGTCAGGCGAAAAATGCTCAGAGCCAATCAGAAGTATAGCAGGGCGGGTCATCGTCAATATGTATCAAGATTTACGGAGGAAGAAGTGGATAGAAACATGTCGCGCGCTGATGAAGGTTATTTCATACCACATAAACACAATACAGGGTAATACAAAATGTGACCCAAATAAATAATAAGACAACAAACACCATAATCACATCTTTCAGCCAGAACTGGTCCACCAGCAATAACATCCAACCATAACATTTTTTTATATTTTCACTTCTTCTTGAACATTTGTTTTCTAATTTAAGGAATTTCTTTTGATTCAGCCATAAAATTAATGAAATAATCTTTAAATTTTGTTTTTAAAATGTTAAAAATAGCTTTTTAATAATGTATTCTGAAACAGTTTAAAATAATCAGAGAACTGACTAACACTGACCCTACACAACTATGTTGCACAATTAAGTCATTTTTTTTTTAAAGCGAAAGAGGTAATTTCAACAGGTACAGCATCCTATGTCATGTCTACATGTAATAAGAATTGTAACAAGGCAAACCGTTTGTAAATTGGTCAAAAATCGAGCAAGTTATGGTAATTTAATTAGTACATGTACCATTGACATCAATGTAATGATTGAGGCTAGATGTCCGAGGTAAGATGGCTACAACGTTGCTACACTGGAGAATCATTGGTCATATGAAAAATGCTCAGAGCCAATCAGAAAGAAGGGGCCGTCTAAGCATACCCGCCTCCAAAGTGCCAAAAAGAAACATGACAGCGCGAGGAGAGATGCCAGGAGTACACAGAGAGCGCAGAGACCGAGACGGCGCGTGCGCAGAAAGGCACCGCGCACGCGCAAAAAGGCACCACGCGCGCGCAAAAAGGCACCACGCGCGCGCAAAAGGGTGTCGCGCGCGCACGAAGTGGAGAATCAGCGCGCGATAACAGTTTTTATGCGCTCGGATTTTTGGCACTAATGTGACGCCATAGAATTAGAACAGAGACTGAGAGCCAGGCCTTCTCGACCAACATCAGTGTGTGACTTCACCAATGCGCTTTTGGAAGAATGGTGGAAAATTCCTATAAACACACTCCGCAACCTTGTGGACAGCCTTCCCAGAAGAGTTGAAGCTGTAAAAGCTGCAAAAGGTGGACCGACATCATATTGAACCCTATGGGTTAGGAATGGGATGACACTTCAAGTTCGTTTGTGAGTCAAGGCAGGTGGCCAAATACTTTTGGCAATATAGTGTAACTTGTCCTTATCAGGGTCATGAAGGAAATGGAGCCTCTTACAGCTAGGGTTGGGGTTCAAGGGTTGAAGGAAACAGAGTAATTTGCCAATGCTCCTGATTTTGTTAACCATTTTTCATTTTGATTCTTAGTTTCGATGCTGATGCATAGAAAAAGTAGCAAAAATAGCCATTGACAGTGTTCGGAAGCGCTCAAAAAAAATATTTTAAAAAATAATAAAAAGGCTGGTAGATTGTGCAAAGAATGAAATGCCTCTAGGTTCATGGTGTGGAAATTAAAGAGTGTCCCACCCTTTTCTCCTCCGACCATTCAGAATGAGTAAGTCAAACAATATTTTGTTTTCTGCCAACATTGAGGCAGCAAACATAGCAATTGTACTCGGGCTACTGCTAATACGGTGGGTAACACAAATATCAGCATCAGACAATTTTTGGGGACTGTACTGATTTTAGAAGTTTCAGTATCACTGAATATTGTTTCATACCAATAATTCAACCATTTTGGAACAGATTTAAATCTTTCCCACATTGTGAGGTGGTTGTTAAACGCATGGGAATTTACTCACTGCATCTATTAGGGTTCAATAGCTTTGTTGCCAGACAAAACATAATCACCCATTCAGTAACTATTCCAATAGGAGATGCTAATGCAAAATTGTAAAAAAAACCAAACAAACCCAAAAGCATGTCTATTGATGTTCTCATTCAGCCAGATCATTGTGTTCTTAGGGCATTCAATCGATCGCGACTGGAGTGCTCAGTGTGTCTTAGAAGACATTTTGCTATCCATGCAGGCTTGATCAGTTCCTGCTCATAGACTTGGATCGGTCAGCTCTATTCACTAGATCTGACATATGAACTCAGCAGTCCGGCTGCAATCAATTGAATGTCCTGAGAAACCCCAAAAGCTCTTCTAAAAAAAAAACAAGTTCTTCAACACATAAGTGGTATTAAATGGCTCACCGGTGCTGTCATCATAAACCACTGTGACTGTCTTCCACTTGAAGAAGTGCACCAAGTCCAGGATAGCTCTGCTGAGGGATGAGAAGTCTGGATATAAACTGACGTAGAAGACGTCTCTGTTGTCTGAAACCTGGTGCTTCCACTTAGTCTGGATGTGGGGCACCCCCAGGGCGTTGCAGATGGACTGGACAGCATTGGCCGAAGAACTGTGAGAGGGACCAAAGATAGCAGCCACTCCCAGTGAAAGCTGGTCACAGGCTGGAGGGGAACAAACACTAGTCAGAACACTCACTAAAAATGATGATGATGATGGACAATGGGCCTGATTCATTGATAAGAATTTCCTTAAACATGTTCTTAGAAAGAGAGGTATGTGTTTTGAATTGTCACAGTTTCAATGCAACATATACTGTATTTTAAATTGTATGTCTTAGCATGTAGTCATATACATACATACATACATACATACATACATACATACATACATACATACATACCTTTACGAGAAGCTTCAAAGCTGTCGTAGATGTTTATCCTTTGGATGTCGTACGTAAGAGTGGTGTTTGGCAGTAGAGTTCTGTTCCTGTTGATTGTGTTTAAAGCAAACTTAAAGGCGAGTTCCTCAGCACCCGATGGGCCACTTTCGATGGACTCAAATATCCCTCCTGTCAAAAACATAAGCATGTTTTGGTCAGAAATTTTTGACAATGTGGAATGTTGTGGCAGTACAAGGTTACAGAATGAAGTGCATTTTTTTTCCTTTTAAAATGTGACGAGTAAAATATATTGTATTCATTGCCTTTTGGTTCTGGACCCACCAGCATGTGACAAAATGTGTAATTTGAGAAGACCAAAAAATGCGTAGTTTTGACGCACGCACGGGAATCCACTGTAATCGTAGTACAGTGTGGCAAATAAGTACAGTGGTATGTCAACTTAAGATTGTTGAGATGGAAGAGCAAGAGCAGTTTGGTAAATTAAGTTTCCAGTTGCAAACAAAATTTGTACAAAAAAATAAGAATATATATATATATTTTACAATACAGGCCAAAAGTTTGGTTACACCTTCTCTTCATTCAAAGTGTTTTCTTTATTTTCATGACTATTTACATTGTAGAAGGCATCACAACTATGAATGAACACATGTGGAGTTATGTACTTAACAAAAAAAGGTGAAATAACTGAAAACAAGTTTTATATTCTAGGTTCTTCAAATTAGCCACCCTTTGCTCTGATTACTGCTTTGCACACTCTTGGCATTCTCTTGATGAGCTTCAAGCACACCTGTGACATGAAAACCATGAGAGAGAGAGAATGTATATACAGTTTATATATGTGTATATATAGTAGGGGTGAGGGAAAAAATCGATTCGAATTCAAATCGCCATTCTCACGTTGTACGATTCAGTATCAACTCTCATTTTTCAAAAATCGATTTTCTATTTTTTTAATTTTTTTTATTAATCAATTCAACTAAACATTACACAGCAATGCCATAACAATGCAATCCAATTCCAAAACTAAACCCGACCCAGCAACACAATAAACAGAGCAATTGAGAGGAGACACAAACACGACACAGAACAATCCAAAAGTAGTGAAACAAAAATGAATATTATCAACAACAGTATAATTATTAGTAACAATTTCAACATAGCAGTGATTAAAAATCTCTCATTGACATTATCATTAGACATTTATTAAAAAGAATAACAAATAAAAATAAAAATGAACAATAGTGTCACGGTGGCTTACACTTGCATCGCATCTCATAAGCTTGACAACACACTGTGTCCAATATTTTCACAAAGATAAAATAAGTCATATTTTTGGTTCATTTAATAGTTAAAACAAATGTACATTATTGCAATCAGTTGATAAAACATTGTCCTTTGCAATTATAAAAGCTTTTTAAAAAAAAATCTACTACTCTGCTTGCATATCAGCAGACTTGGGTAGATCCTGCTGAAATCCTATGTATTGAATGAATAGAGAATCGTTTTGAATTGGAAAAATATCGTTTTTGAATCGAGAATCGCATTGAATGGAAAAAATCGATTTATTATCGAATCGTGACCCCAAGAATCGATATTGAATCGAATCGTGGGACACCCAAAGATTTGCAGCCCTAATATATATAATATAATATATATAATAATATAGACACATATATATATATATATATATATATATATATATATATATATATATATATATATATATATATATATATATGCATACCTCTGCCAAGGTAGCACATTGTTTTTTATTAATTTTTTTGTTTTTGTTTTTTTAGGTAGCATTTTGTTTATCAAAAGCCCAAATGGCCCCATTTAAGAAAAAAATAAAGAAAGAAAAAAAATAAGGTATATTGCCACAACACCAAATTACCACGCGTCAAAATGTTCAGTGTAATTTTTCAAATTTCAAAATTGAAAACATTCCTTGGTCAACCAGGTAACACATCACCACTGTGTTTGGCGACAGTGAGGTAATATTACCGACACTTCAATCCAATTACCCTCCTTCTGCAATTAACACAAATGTTCCCATGAGAAGACCACTCAGTCATTGATCCATTGATTGTCGTTTTGTGTGAGTGATGTCCATTTTAAAGGAGAAGCACGCAGAAGAAAGTGTTTTCTGATTTTGGAAATAAGTTACCTCCTGCTCAATAATCGTAATTGAACAGATCCTTCAGTAACCGCACAATAACTGTTGATCAGATTAGCTAAATACTCCCATCCATCCATCCATACATTTTTACCGATTGTCCCTCTTGGGGTCGCGGGGGGTGCTTGAACCTATCCCAGCTACACCCTGGATAATTCGCCAACACAGACAGACAACATTCACACTCTTGGGCCAATTTGGTGTTGCCAATCAACCTATCCGCAGGTGCATGTCTTTGGAGGTGGGAGGAAGCCGGATTACCCGGAGAGAACCCACACAGTTACAGAGAGAGCATGCACAACCCACACAGAAAGACCCCGTGCCCGGTAATAGAACCCAAGACCTTCTCGCTGTGGGGCACGAGCGCAATCCCACTGTGTCACCGTGCTGTTCAGCTAATTACTCATGTCGGCTTTAACATGGGACTGCTTTTTTGCCTCCGAGGAGACGATATTGTGCCTGTATAAGACCGAGCGCTTGAACGAGCCGTGCTTTGGAATTATGCTTGGTTAGATTAAGAGGTCTTCATAACAGTTCAGTCGTGCCACAAATCACACCAATAACCATTACACTGAATCAACACCTCCCTTAAACAGATCCCATAAAAACTAAAACTACTCCTTATGAAAGGAGGAATTATTGCACGGTTAATGAACAATCCATGACATGTGTAGGAGTAATAAATTGGTAAACTAGGGCACATTATGGATGGAGGCACAATGATATCAATCATACGCAAGTAAGAACACTTCAAATTTACAGGATTCATCGTATTCCATGTAATACTAAAGTGTTAATCATTCTTTACTGAAATTGTGTTCTGCTCGAAGTGCGTCTATTACTATGCACCACTGCATCAGCCATACCTAGTTTTAAAAGAAGGCTGGGCAAGCAATTCGCTACACTCTACGCAGCATTTTGCAACGGCAGGATTCCAACCCTCAGGTCCTCAACCTCCGGTCCTTAGAGACCGAACCGCTTCTGCCAGTCAAAGGAAAATCACCATAATCTCAAAGTATAAAAAATATTCTATTGCACGAGCACGACCGACCTAAAAGTGTTCAAGTCAAATAAACGATGGCTCCAGTGTAAGCAGTGTAAAGTGCGTTTAACTCATGGACCCCCATAGCTACTACAGCCCTCCAGTGAATACTCTTGGCAGGCAGCAAATGAATGGACAAAGATAAGACCTGCAAAGATGGGGGTGGAGCGCTCGGTTTTTTTAGATCAATGTTCTCCGACTGGCCTGCAATTCAATCAATCAAGCCCCTTAGGGAGCAGTGGAGAGCATCTGTGAGAGATTGAAGTGTTTTGTTTGGGTTAGCCCTATGGCCTGGCCCTACTGACTTGGTGTCAGTCAAGGAAAGCTCAGGCCCTTGCTTTATTTACTTCAACTTACCAACCTTCTACTGTTGGACCTTCTTCCAGTCTTAATGTAATCGGTACACCTCATTGCACTGCAGGTACCGTCTATCACAATTGCCTACCCTTGAGCACACTCAGTCTTTATCATGGCTTCCTTACGGTGATTTCACCTGTTGACTTCCAAATCTTCTTCTCCCCAAAGTTTGTGCTCCGCAGCTTTAAGATGATATCCAGTAAATGTAGCAACACTGGCAAGGAGCATCTGCTTTCATTTGTATTCATCTCATGGGAGGCCCCTATTTGCATGCCATAATGAGTTTGAGGAATTGAATAAGTATCACTTAGATGGTATGCACTGTAATTGTAAATCTGTGCCTTGCGGATTGCTTTGCTCTCACATGGCATACATTGTTTGCCTACAGAGCATCTCCTTTTCCTGTCAAACACATCCATCCGGTAAATGTCCAGTTCATAATAATCACTGACTAATCAGAACAACTGCAGATACAAAACCAAAATGTGACTGTTTCTAAGATGTCCTGATCAAATTGTTGGCCTGCGATTACGATCCGATGTTTTGCCCTCAGATCCGATCTGATTTCGAGTCCCAATCCGATTCTTTGACAAATGATTATCTGATGTGAGATCTGAGTTGAGGATGTCGTTGTGGCTTGTGCAGCCCTTTGAGACACTCGTGATTTAGGGCTATATCAATAAACTTTGATTGATCATAGAACTACAAATGATGACGAGATGCGTTTGTTGTAGCTTGCGCTCAAATTTGAGCCGGTGTTCTGGCAAGACACGCACCTTCCTGGAATCCATGCGTCTGCTGCATGTGTGTCACAACCAGAGGTGGGTAGAGTAGCCAGAAATTGTACTCAAGTAAGAGTACTGTTACTTTAGAGATTTATTACTCAAGTAAAAGTAAGGAGTAGTCACCCAAATATTTACTTGAGTAAAAGTAAAAAGTATGTTGTGAAAAAACTACTCAAGTACTGAGTAACTGATGAGTAACATACACACACATATCATATATATATATATATATATATATATATATATATATATATATATATATATATATATATATATATATATAAATATATATATATATATATATAAATATATATATATATATATATATATATATATATATATATATACACATACATTGATATATACAGTATATCATTTATATTTATTTATTTTGCCGTTTTTGTTTACATGTTAAAGGTGTTTTAATGAATATACATGCATGTTTAACACATATAGATTCCTTTCTTTCATGAAGACAAGAATATAAGTTGGTGTATTACCTGATTCTGATGACTTGCATTGATTGTAATCAGACAGCAGTGCTTAACGTCCACGTTTTCAAATGCAGGAGAAAAAAAGTTCCTCCTTTCTGTCTAATACCACATGAAAGTGGTGGGTTTTTGGCATCTTATTTGTCCAGCTTCCATATTCGTTTTCACACACTTTACAAGAAATACATTGGCGGCAAATTCCGTAGCTTGCTAGCTTGTTTGCGCTGGCTTTCGGAGACTCTTATTTTGAAAGCGCAGGCGCGATGGAGCGGCACTTTTATTGTGAAGACAGGAACTGTGCAGTCAGCCTTTAGGCTTGTGACGGGATGTACGTTTGAAATAAAAAAGTGTCTTTTTTCCTTCACACTTTTGATTGATTGATTGAAACTTGTATTAGTAGATTGCACAGTACAGTACATATTCCGTACAATTGACCACTAAATGGTAACACCCCAATAAGTTTTTCAACTTGTTTAAGTCAGGTCATGTGACCGCCTGGCTCTGTTTGATTGGTCCAACGTCACCAGTGACTGCATCTGATTGGTGGAACGGAGTCAAACGTCACTAGTGACTGCATTTTATTGGTGGAACGGAGTGAAACGTCACCAGTAACGCAGGCACTTTGAAGGTCTGTCTGACAGACCAAAACAAACAAAGCGTGCATTAACAGATCGATAAAAAATAGTAGCGAGTAGCGAGCTGAATGTAGATAAAAGTAGCGGAGTAAAAGTAGCGTTTCTTCTCTATAAATATACTCAAGTAAAAGTAAAAGTAAGTTGCATTAAAACTACTCTTAGAAGTACAATTTATCCCAAAAGTTACTCAAGTAGATGTAACGGAGTAAATGTAGCGCGTTACTACCCACCTCTGGTCACAACCAGTGGCGGGTCGTGTGTTTCCCACCTAGGCCTTCAGTGATGTCCGACTTCAAAGATTACCTCTCAAAATACCATAATTGATATCACCACATGGCCATTGCTGGAGAAATACTATACAGAAATCAATCAATCAATCAAAGTTTATTTATATAGCCCTAAATCACAGGTGTCTCAAAGTCACAAAGACATTCTCGGCTCAGATCCCACATCAGAGCAAGAAAAAACAATGGGATACAATGAGAAAACCTTGGAGGGGACCGCAGATGTAGGGAACAATTTCCCTTGTGGATCAATAGTTTGTCTAAGTCTAAGTCTAAATATCCTTCTTGAAAATGGACTTGCAATTATATATCTGCCGCTGTCACGCCAAATTTCTTCCCCCTACAAACCCCCCCCCCCCCCCCCCCCCAATTACTTCCAGGGTCATTTCCTCTTACGTCATTTCCTCTTACGTCATTGACAGCTATTGATAACATTTCGGCTTTGACACAGGACAGCAGCACACACAATATTGTAGTGTTATGGTTTCAACAATAATGTTGATTTAAAGTACAGACATTGAACAGTATTATATATTAATTAATAATAGTGAAATGGTTTCAACAATATTGTTGATTTAAAGTACAGACATTTAACCGTATTATATATGAATTAATATTTTTTGCACGTTACCACGAAGACAGAAGTTCCCAGCAGCGGCCTTACCACTCCGCCTGGAATTTTCCCTAACACTCCGCCTGGAATTTTTCGAAGCCTGCTGGTGTTTGACATAAGTCCCCTGGGAAAGATAAAGACAAATGTCATTCAGTGACACCACCTTTTTCAGGAGATTTGGATTCTATCGATCGCTGTCAATGACGAAAGAGGAAATGACGTAAGTAAGAGGAAATGACGTAAGAGGAAATGATCCCGGAAGTAAATGGGGGCGGGGGGAGGTTTTTGTAGGGGGAAGAAATTTGGCGTGACACCACCCAATCAACGTTTTGTTCTCCTTCTCTGCTATCTTGGTATGGCTACGGCGCAACACTTCCCGCTTCCTGCTAAATTGAGCCTTGTGAATGGATATTCACTTTGGAATGACAAGTGAGTATCCAATCACAGTCTCGTTAACATCAGCCTACTTAGATACGCTACTGTCAACAACGTGTGATCTAATTGGCTATCGCAACTGTCCATCACCTGTATGTCCCCGATCGTTTACAGTGCACGGACGCCCGCTTTTTTGATTCTGAAGGCCTTGGGCAGATTTCGTACAGCATGGCAACATAAGATAGCTAAATTCTGATTGGATACAAACTAAAACTAAAAACAACAGCACTGGAACAAGTATAATATAACATGAAGAGAATATGAATACTTTTAGATATTTAGGGGGGAAAAAAATAAAATAATTGAATCTTTAATTATGATCATGATTTCTGGTTATGTTAGGCCAGTAGAGAAGGCCTTGCTAGCCCTGACGGCACACAACTGATAAGAACAAAAATGGAAACGTAATTGTGTCTCCCTGAGCATCCTTTTGAAGAAACCTTCCACCCGAGTACAATCTTATGGAGCTAGAACACTGCCTGTAAGATTTGGTAACCCCAAAAATAATTGACATTGTATAAAAAGTTGTATTGGCACCGAAACAAGTTTTGGCAACAAATAAATACAAACATTGAAAAAATACAACATTTTGTGTGGTTTTTTTTCAATGACAATATTCATATGTTTGTACACTTATATTGTGTTTGTGTGTTTCAAAGGTTTTTATTTTTGCTTCTCTTTTTTACTATTTTGTTTCTTCTTTTTTTTTTTTGGTTTCGCTTCTTTTTGTTCCAGTGTCAAAATAATTGCAGCGTTTTAGCACAGGGCTTATAATAAGGCTACCCAGAAACCATTTGACTGGACTGTAAAAACACCGTAAAAGAAGAAAGAAGTACCAATAGCGTCTAAATCATATGTAAAAGTTACATGATATTTTTGTGTTAACCTAGCCATATTTTGAGGATGTAGCATAAACGGTACAGATATTGAATATGTATTTTTAAATGATCCCTGCTTGTCTCGATATAGCAGTGATATTTGGCGAAACTCCGTATGGAACAATGCTTTGTTACATTTCCACGCGGAGAGAAAAGAGCGACTTCAAAATGTAAGTGTAGTTGTTTTTTTATTCATTTAAAACATTTAACACCAGACATATAAAGCTTGGCGTGACACGAGTAACCAATTTGTGTTAAAATACGAGACTTCAACTGTTGTAATATCGAGAGACCTCCGGTGGTTCATTCTCCCGTTTCCCCCCGGGAGGGAGCCGATTATATCCAGGCTGTGGAGACAACTTCATGCACAGAACTGTTTTCAGCTTTTGGAAGTAAAACCTTACATCTGGTTTATCTTTTTCTTCCTATGTTTACACCTAATTAGGTGGAATCATGTCTTATTGTGTGTTTTATTGTATTGTATTGTGAAGTATTATTTTGACTTGCATAAACACTACCGCTATTGTGTATAATTTCCTGCGTTAATTGCAAATAATATGAAGTGAATTAACTCATATTATGTTTTGCATATGGTGAATGTTTATATTCATCTTGGAGAAAGCAAACCACCAAGTATATATATATATATATATATATATATATATATATATATATATATATATATATATAAAATAAATAAATATATATAAATATATATAAATAAATAAATAGATTACTGTATTTTCCGCACTATTAGCCGCACCTAAAAACCACAAATTTACTCAAAAGCTGACAGTGCGGCTTTTAACCCGGTGCGCTTTATATATGGATTAATATTAAGATTCATTTTCATAAAGTTTCGGTCTCGCAACTACGGTAAACAGCCGCCATCTTTTTTCCCCGTAGAAGAGGAAGTGCTTCTTCTTCTACGCAAGCAACCGCCAAGGTAAGCACCCGCCCCCATAGAACAGGAAGCGCTTCTTCTTCTACTGTAAGCAACCACCCGCCCGCGTAGAAGAAGAAAAAGCGCGCGGATATTACCGTACGTTTCATTTCCTTTGTGTGTTTACATCTGTAAAGACCACAAAATGGCTCCTACTAAGCGACAGGGATCCGGTTCATGAAAAGACGCAATCTCTCCATCCGCACACGGATTACTATTTCACAGCAACTGCCTAAAGACTTTCAAGAAAAGCTGGCTACTTTCCGTGCATATTGTAAAAACAAGATAGCTGAAAAAAAGATCCGGCCAGAGAACATTATCAACATGGACGAGGTTCCACTGACTTTTGATATTCCTGTGAACCGCACTGTGGATACAACGGGAGCACGTACGGTGAATATTCGCACCACAGGGAATGAGAAGTCATCCTTCACTGTAGTTCTAGCTTGCCATGCTAATGGCCAGAAACTTCCACCCATGGTGATATTCAAAAGGAAGACCTTGCCAAAAGAGACCTTTCCAGCCGGCGTCATCATAAAAGCTAACTCGAAGGGATGGATGAAGAAAAGATGAGCGAGTGGTTAAGGTAAGTTTAAGTTTACGCGAAGAGGCCGGGTGGCTTTTTTCACGCAGCTCCGTCCATGTTGATATACGATTCCATGCGCGCCCACATCACGCTGGTTTTAATATATTATTAAAGTTTGACTGACCTATTTGACTGTTTTTTTGACATTCCTTTAGCGCAGTTAGATGCGGCTTACAACACGGGGCGGCTTATAGGTGGACAAAGTTTTGAAATATGCCGTTCATTGAAGGCGCGGCTTATAACCCAGGGCGCCTTATGGTGCGGAAAATACGGTACTGTACAGATAAATATATTGCACTTTTTCACATGCGTCCACGTTTATGGATGTATGTTATATTGTCTTTTTTATTCCAGCGAGTGAATCCATTTATTTACATCTATTTATCCACATTAATGACAGTATATAATATATACTGATATATGATATGTTTATACAATATATAACAAAAACAAAAACAGCTGCAGCAAAAAAAAAAGAAAAAACAAGGGCAGCATAAAATATACATTATAAACAAAGAGAGGTAATGTATATTTTCTGCTGGATCTACGTTTGTAGATTGGTTTGGTTTTGGTGATTAGATTGGTCTAGGTCAGGGGTGTCAAACTCATTTTAGATCGGGGGGGGGGGGGGCACATGGAGAAAACTCTACTCCCGATTGGGCCGGACTGGTAAAATCATGGCATGATAACTTAAAAATAAAGACAACTTCAAAGTGTTTTATTTGTTTAAAAATAGAACAAGCACATTCTGAAATTGCACAAATCATAATGTTTTTTTTACAATTACCTGTTGCGGGTAATAGTATATATACTTTATTTGTTGTTATTTATATTTTCTGAATAAATTATGTGATAATGTTCATCAGTCTACTCGTTAATTGTCAATCTATCAAGATAAAAAAAATATCAAAATCAAATTACAGTATGTTGTTTATGTAGTTTGATCATTTTCCTCGACTGATGTACTAACATATGGTTTATTTTGTACATATGTAGCGTCATCTACAAAGATACAAATAATTGCAATTGCGACATCCAGTGGACACATTTAGAACAGAAGTTTCTTTCATTCAAAAATTTCAGGTTCATTTTTATACTTAGCAAACTCATCCCTCGGGCAGGGTAAAACCTGTCCGCGGGCCATCGGGCCGTACATTTGACACCCCTGGTTTAGAGTCCAACTATGGTTTTAGTGCAAATACCATTACATTGCTGGTTACGCGAGTACTTGTTTTTTCACTGACTACTTTCTTACTCCTATTCAAGTAATCATTTGGATGACTATGTTTCAGCTTTTACCTGAGTCATAGCATAGTACAAACCCCGTTTCCATATGAGTTGGGAAATTGTGTTAGATGTAAATATAAACGCAATACAATGATTTGCAAATCCTTTTCAACCCATATTCAATTGAATGCACTACAAAGACAACATATTTGATGTTCAAACTCATGGTATTTTAGGCTTCATAATGTGCCACACATTTTCAATGGGAGACAGGTCTGAACGACAGGCAGGCCAGTCTAGTACCCGCACTCTTTTACTATTGAAGCCACGTTGATGTAACACGTGGCTTGGCATTGTCTTGCTGAAATAAGCAGGGGCGTCCATGATGACGTTGCTTGGATGGCAACATATGTTGCTCCAAAACCTGTATGTACCTTTCAGCATTAATGGCGCCTTCACAGATGTGTAAGTTACCCATGTCTTGGGCACTAATACACCCCCATACCATCACAGATGCTGGCTTTTCAACTTTGCGCCTATAACAATCCGGATGGTTCTTTTCCTCTTTGGTCCGGAGGACACGACGTCCACAGTTTCCAAAAACAATTTGAAATGTGGACTCGTCAGACCACAGAACACTTTTCCACTTTGTATCAGTCCATCTTAGATGAGCTCAGGCCCAGCGAAGCCGACGGCGTGTCTGGGTGTTGTTGATAAACGGTTTTTGCCTTGCATAGGAGAGTTTTAACTTGCACTTACAGATGTAGCGACCAACTGTAGTTACTGACAGTGGGTTTCTGAAGTCTTCCTGAGCCCATATGGCGATATCCTTTACACACTGATGTCGCATGTTGATGCAGTACAGCCTGAGGGATCGAAGGTCACGGGCTTAGCTGCTTACGTGCAGTGATTTCTCCAGATTCTCTGAACCCTTTGATGATATTATATATCTTGTCGATTGCATTGTACCATATGTCCCGGCAAGAAATCTGCGTTCAAAGAACTCCGGCTTATTAGTGATTCCCAGAGCCCAAAAAAAGTCTTCGGGCTATAGAGCGTTTTCTATTCGGGCTCCAGTACTATGGAATGCCCTCCCGGTAACAATTAGAGATGCTACCTCAGTAGAAGCATTTAAGTCCCATCTTAAAACTCATTTGTATACTCTAGCCTTTAAATAGCCCCCCTGTTAGACCAGTTGATCTGCCGTTTCTTTTCTTTTCTCCTCTGCTCCCCTGTTCCTTGTGGAGGGGGGGGGGGGCACAGGTCCGGTGGCCATGGATGAAGTGCTGGCTGTCCAGAGTCGGGACCCGGGGTGGACCGCTCGCCTGTGCATCGGCTGGGAACATCTCTGCGCTGCTGACCCGTCTCCGCTCGGGATGGTGTCCTGCTGGCCCCACTATGGACTGGACTCTTACTATTATGTTGGATCCACTATGGACTGGACTCTCACAATATTATGTCAGACCCACTCGACATCCATTGCTTTCGGTCTCCCCTAGAGGGGGGGGGGTTACCCACATATGCGGTCCTCTCCAAGGTTTCTCATAGTCATTCACATCGACGTCCCACTGGGGTGAGTTTTTCCTTGCCCTTATGTGGGCTTTGTACCGAGGATGTCGTTGTGGCTTGTGCAGCCCTTTGAGACACTTGTGATTTAGGGCTATATAAATAAACATTGATTGCATTGATTGATATTACGGACCGTAGATGGTGAAATCCCTAAATTCCTTGCAATAGCTGGTTGAGAGAGGTTTTTCTTAAACTGTTCAACAATTTGCTCACTCATTTGTTGACAAAGTGGTGACCCTTGCCCCATCCTTGTTTGTGAATGACTGAGCATTTCATGGAATCTACTTTTATACCCAATCATGGCACCCACCTGTTCCCAATTTGCCTGTTCACCTGGGGGATGTTCCAAATAAGTGTTTGATGAGCATTCCTCAACTTTATCAGTATTTATTGCCACCTTTCCCAACTTCTTTGTCACTAAAGTTAATGATTATTTTCAAAAAAAAAAAAGTTTATCAGTTTGAACATCAAATATGTTGTCTTTGTAGCATATTCAACTGAATATGGGTTGAAAATGATTTGCAAATCATTGTATTCCGTTTATATTTACATCCAACACAATTTCCCAACTCATATGGAAACGGGGTTTGTACTATAAAGTAACAGTAGGCTTCTCTTAAGTGCAATTTGGTATTTACTACAAATCACCTCACCTGGCGGGCACAGTAAAAAAACCCTCATACGACCCGCAGTTTGTTTTACAAGATTCATCTATAAAGCTTGAAAATTGGCATTTTCTCAGAAAACAAGAAGAGCGTTTCAATTAGCTGAGCTCTCGTGGAAGGAAACCGAAGACGAGCCCTTCTGGCATGTGAAAAGTGAGAGTGCTGACTTTGCAGTGACATTTCAGGGGAACGAAGCTCACATCTCCAGAGAAAGACGATGTCAAGCAGCTTGCTACCACCAACAAACCTTCCCTATCTCGTCATGTTAACCTGCTTGAAATTGCTCTCTAATGGGTGTTTCCTCGTTATGATTATAAGTCAGATAAAAAAGCAATCATACAAGATGGGATTTTTTAAACAAATATATACATAATAACATACTATACAAATAATTGATTCCTCGTCGCTTTGTAATGATAACGTAGGAGTGACTTGTGACACCAAACTAATGAGACCTGCAGATCATGCAATTATTAGCGTTACTCTCATTTGTGTCACATCCTCATTGGCAGCAAAATTTAAATGAGTCAAATTAGAATGTGAATGTTATGGATAAAATGTGCACAAATTTAAGAAAACTATCATTTGTGTTCAACGTAATAGTTCTTACTCTGGATAGTGTCGGAGGCAGATATTTACATATATCCGAATTTAAGTGTTACTTCTTTTATTTCATAATCATATTACAAAACAGCTAGTGTTTTTCTTCCAATTGTGGTCTTTTGGTTGTCTGCAAAAAAACTGTGTGCTTAACCTTGAGTGAGGAATGTAAGAAAGAGAGATAATGGGCATGTGTTTTGGCTGGAGAGACAAGACTGCGAGGGTGGGAGGAAGAGAGACTTAAGAGGGGAGAGGGTTTTTCGGGGGGGGGGGGGCAGACCATCTTGGCGGCGCGATTGAATGTTCTATGCTGGACTGGTCTCAATGTATATGCAAAGCTTTGCAAATATATTACAAAATACCTATTCTGTCTCTGGTGGTTTTTCTACTCAGCTTTAAGTGTCGTAAAGAGCTTGGGAGCGACTTGTGACTTGAATTCCCTGGAAGGAACAGCTGGTCCAAATGCAACAATAGCCTGAAGGAACTGCTGCACGATAAAATCTTTGACTCAAGGTATGTCGAGGTCATGGGTTTGTATTAAAGTTAAAGTTCCAATGATTGTCACACACACACTAGGTGTGGCAAAATTAATCTCTGCATTTGACCCATCACCCTTGATCACCCCCTGGGAGGTGAGGGGAGCAATGAGCAGCAGCGGTGGCCGTGCCCGGGAATCATTTTTGGTGATTTAACCCCCAATTCAAACCCAGGGAGGTAATGGGTCCCATTTTTATAGTCTTTGGTATGACTCAGCCGGGGTTTGAACTCACAACCTATCGATCCCAGGGCAGACACTCTAACCACTAGGCCACTAGCACAGAGGGATGATGTTTGATAAGAAATTATCGAGTTCGAGGCTATTATCGAATCCTCTTATCGAACCGATTCCTTATCGATTCTCTTATCGAGTCCAGATAGGTTGTTGTATATGGAAAAAAACACAATATTTGGTTTAACAAAAGCTCACTTTTATTATATAAGAAAAAAATAAAATCTAATAAATAAATAAATATTGACTGTTACCCCCCTGAATAAATAAAATAAAATAAATAAATATTGACTGTTGTTACCCAAAGTATATTAAGTGGGATTTTTCAGAAAAACAAATATATACAGTAACACAAAAACAACCTGTCTCTGTGACCACTATAGGTGTATAAATAACAATAACAATTGTTATGATGCTTTGACATTTTTGCACTTTATTTCTTTATTGAAAGAAAATTGTATGAAGAGAAAAGTTGTTTGCAAATGTGGTTACAATGCTAAAAAAATGAAAAGTTAAAGCTAAAAAAAGAAATACACTTTATTGAGTTAACAGTATTTCTTTATAGGGGGAAAGATGTGATGTTATGAGCTAGGGAATATAACAACTACACTACCCAGCATGCAACTGGAGTGACGAGCATGCACGGTAGCCCCGAAAAGTGTTGTTGCATGTCGCCACGCCGGCAGCTAAGAATGAGGTTATGAGCACGCTGTGAAAGTAAAGGCCAACACGCCTCGTCTGCATTATTTATAATTAGACAGACAACACATATACAGTGTGATTTTGTTTTGTTTACAAGGAAAGAAAAACAAAAGTTAAAAAAGGGAGATATGTTGTATATATATGTATGTGCTGCGGTTGCTTTGAGAACGTTGCGACAGCTGCCGTAAAGGAGGTGCGTTGCTAGCCTGGTTGCTATGTTTCCGGTTGATCGTAAAAGTGTTCGTCATGTGTTTGTACCCTGCTCAAATCTCTTAGTAAAGTTATTCATTGGATTATACCTTTTGTTTTTCAACTTTATTACACCTTGGAGCGTTTTTTCCGGTCCATTGTTTTTCCTGCTTTCCCTATCTGCGCCTAATGACTGAGCTACGTGACGTCATTTCTTGTGATGTCTCAAGGGGCATTTCTGGTCGGGACGGGATTCGTTCCGAGGGATTCGAATAAAGAACCAACTCTTTTTCTTTACTATAGTGGTCTCGATAACGGGTACCGGTTCTCAAAAAGGGATTCGAGTCCGAGGACTCGGTTCTTTTTTTATCGAACAACCAGGAAAACCGGTTTCGAGTATCATCCCTACTAGCACATATTAAAAATATTCAAATGCAAAAATGTTTTTGAAGCAAAAAAATTCCAGTCACTCCCAACAAAAGAGATTAGCTAGGACTAGGGTTGAACGATTTTGGAAAGTAATCCAATTGCGATTTTATTAAGTTCCTCTTATGTATTGTTCAACAAACACAAGCAATACATCAATTGTTATTATGGTATAACAACCAATATCAGATGTACTATACAATAGGAAGGGAATTCATATGGCCTCATTTGTTGCGGTATTCCTGACACATGAAACATGAGAATTTGGGGCGTGCAGTATCCACTTTTAGCTGTCGGACGACAGTAGAATGTTGAATATCCTAAAATGTGTTTTGTGGCCGTAAAAACGTTTTACCACAATGTCCACTACTACCGACCACGCAGTCTGATAGTTTATATATCAATGATGAAATCTTAACATTGCAACACATGCCAATATGGCCGGGTTAGCTTACTAAAGTGCAATTTTAAATTTTGCGGGCAATATCCTGCTGGAAACGTCTCGGTATGATGACGTCTGCGTGTGACGTTACGGATTGTAGAAGACATTTTGGGACAGCATGGTGGCCAGCTATTAAGTCGTCTGTTTTCATCGCAAAATTCCACAGTATTCTGGACATCTGTGTTTTGTGAATCTTTTGCAATTTGTTCAATGAACAATGGAGACAGCAAAGAAGAAAGCTGTAGGAGGGAAGCGGTGTATTGCGGCAGGTGTTGTGCCGGATAACGCACCCCCGCCGTAGAATGCACCCCTTGACGGATAACACAGCCGGTGTTTCATTGTTTACATTCCCGGAAGATGACAGTCAAGCTTTACCATTGGCCTGTGGAGAACTGGGACAACAGAGACTCTTACCAGGAGGACTTTGAGTTGGATGCGCGGACGCGGTACCGTGAGTATGCATGCAGCTGCGGCTTCCAAACATTTGATCGCTTGCCCGTACGTGCTTGCCGCTATGTGCATGTCACATACGTAACTTTGGGGACTTTGGGGAAATATATGTGCTGTATGAACTTTGGGGAGGTGAACGGTACATTGGGCTGTGGGATTGAGTGTGTTGTGCAGGTGTTTGAGTTGTATTGGCGGGTTATATGGACGGGAGGGGGGAGGTGTTTGTTATGCGGGATTAATTTGTGGCATATTAAATATAAGCCTGGTTGTGTTGTGGCTAATAGAGTATATATATGTCTTGTGTTTATTTACTGTTTTAGTCATTCCCAGCTGAATATCAGGTCCCACCCGCCTCTCACAGCATCTTCCCTAACTGAATCGCTCCCACTGCCCTCTAGTCCTTCACTCTCACTTTCCTCATCCACAAATCTTTCATCCTCGCTCAAATTAATGGGGAAATCGTCGCTTTCTCGGTCCGAATCGCTCTCGCTGCTGGTGGCCATGATTGTAAACAATGTGCGGATGTGAGGAGCTCCACAACCTGTGACGTCATGCTACTCGTCTGCTACTTCCGGTACAGGCAAGGCTTCTTTATCAGCGACCAAAAGTTGCAAATTTTATCGTCGATGTTCTCTACTAAATCCTTTCAGCAAAAATATGGCAATATCGCGAAATGATCAAGTATGACACATAGAATGGACCTGCTATATATAAATATATATATATTTAAATAAGAAAATCGCATTTCAGTAGGGCTTTAACCAACACAACATCCCGGTATACTTCAAACCAGGCAACATCCTGAGACACAGACTGGTGCATCCTAGAGACCGGGCACTCCACACCCACAAAAACAATCTGGTGTATGCTATCCAGTGTAATGATGAATGCACTTATTCATATATTGGAGAAACAAAACAACCACTAAGCCAACACATGGCACAGCGTAGACGGGCAAACTCTTCAGGCCAAGACTCAGACGTCTAACTTCACCTTAAGGAGAAAGAGCACTCCTTTGAGAACAAAAATGTACAGATTCTGCACAGGATGGATGGTATGAAAGAGAAGTGAGGGACGCCATCTATGTCAAGGTTGAAAAACCATCCCTGAACAGAGGAGGTGGTCTGTGACACCGCCCATCTACCACATATAACACCGTCCTTTCAACCATTCATAAAAGACTCTGCAATTTAGCCTCTAACAAATAACAGGAGTTAGAAAGATTCTGGTCACAGAAGGTGACCAGAGTGCCATTTGTTTACAACTGAATAGAATGCGAACGTGGGGGATTCCGACTATTTTGGACTTCTATCCACAGCCATCGTTCTGACACACAATACCTCAATGCTATCGAGGGGAACCTACACTCAGACTGTCGTTGGCTTTGACAGTTAGGATTGCTCGTTTGCATCAAAACACTTGTTTTTCTCACTACGAGAGGACGAAACCATCCTCGCCCAGGCACACCTTCCTGGTTTTGGAGTATAAATAGTTGGGGTTTTGGCACCAGCCGCTAGACTAGATCTGAGCAATCTAAGTCTAATACTAGTTCCATACTTGCCAACCTTGAGACCTCCGATTTCGGGAGGTGGGGGTGGGCGTGGTCGGGGTGGGACGGGGGCGTGGCTAAAAGGGGAGGAGTATATTTACAGCTAGAATTCACCAAGTCAAGTATTTCATATATATATATATATATATATATATATATATATATATATATATATATATATATATATATATATATAGCTAGAATTCACTGAACGTCAAGTATTTCTTATATATATATATATATAAGAAATACTTGACGTTCAGTGAATTCTAGCTATATATATATATATATATATATATATATATATATATATATATATATATATATATATATATATATATGAAATACTTGACTTGGTGAATATATATATATATATATATATATATATATATATAGCTAGAATTCACTGAACGTCAAGTATTTCTTATATATATATATAAGAAATACTTGACGTTCAGTGAATTCTAGCTATATATATATATATATATATATATATATATATATATATATATGAAATACTTGACTTGGTGAATTCTAGCTGTAAATATACTCCTCCCCTTTTAGCCACGCCCCCGTCCCACCCCGACCACGCCCACCCCCACCTCCCGAAATCGGAGGTCTCAAGGTTGGCAAGTATGGAACTAGTATTAGACTTAGATTGCTCAGATCTAGTCTAGCGGCTGGTGCCAAAACCCCAACTATTTATACTCCAAAACCAGGAAGGTGTGCCTGGGCGAGGATGGTTTCGTCCTCTCGTAGTGAGAAAAACAAGTGTTTTGATGCAAACGAGCAATCCTAACTGTCAAAGCCAACGACAGTCTGAGTGTAGGTTCCCCTCGATAGCATTGAGGTATTGTGTGTCAGAACGATGGCTGTGGATAGAAGTCCAAAATAGTCGGAATCCCCCACGTTCGCATTCTATTCAGTTGTAAAAAAAATGGCACTCTGGTCACCTTCTGTGACCAGAATCTTTCTAACTCCTGTTATTTGTTAGAGGCTAAATTGCAGAGTCTTTTATGAATGGTTGAAAGGACGGTGTTATATGTGGTAGATGGGCGGTGTCACAGACCACCTCCTCTGTTCAGGGATGGTTTTTCAACCTTGACATAGATGGCGTCCCTCACTTCTCTTCCATACCATCCATCCTGTGCAGAATCTGTACATTTTTGTTCTCAAAGGAGTGCTCTTTCTCCTTAAGGTGAAGGTAGACGTCTGAGTCTTGGCCTGAAGAGTTTGCCCGTCTACGCTGTGCCATGTGTCGGTTTAGTGGTTGTTTTGTTTCTCCAATATATGAATAAGTGCATTCATCATTACACTGGTTAGCATACACCAGATTGTTTTTGTGGGTGTGGAGTGCCCGGTCTCTAGGATGCACCAGTCTGTGTCTCAGGATGTTGCCTGGTTTGAAGTATACCGGGATGTTGTGTTGGTTAAAGGCCTACTGAAATGCGATTTTCTTATTTAAATATATATATATTTATATATAGCAGGTCCATTCTATGTGTCATACTTGATCATTTCGCGATATTGCCATATTTTTGCTGAAAGGATTTAGTAGAGAACATCGACGATAAAATTTGCAACTTTTGGTTGCTGATAAAGAAGCCTTGCCTGTACCGGAAGTAGCAGACGAGTAGCGTGACGTCACAGGTTGTGGAGCTCCACACATCCGCACATTGTTTACAATCATGGCCACCAGCAGCGAGAGCGATTCGGACCGAGAAAGCGACGATTTCCCCATTATTCATTTTATTATTTTTATATATATATATATATATATTTTATTATATATATATATATATATATATATATATATATATATATATATATATATATATATATATATATATATATATATATATATAAATACTTGAATTTCAGTGTTCATTTATTTACACAAATACACACACATAACACTCATCTACCCATTGTTGAGTTAAGGGTTGAATTGTCCATTCTTGTTCTATTCTCTGTCACTATTTTTCGAACCATGCTGAACACCCTCTCTGATGATGCATTGCTGTGTGGCACGCACAAAAGTGCTTTCATCAAATGCACTAGATGGCAGTATTGTCCTGTTTAAGAGTGTCACAACATTGCTGTTTACGGCAGACGAACTGCTTTACGGTAGACGGAAACGTGACTGCTGTTGTTGTGTGTTGTTGCCACGCTGGGAGGACGTCAATGAAACTGCCTAACAATAAACCCACATAAGAAACCAAGAACTCGCCCTCCATCATTCTATAGTTATAACGTGATTGGGCAGGTGTGCTTTTTTATATTGTGGAGGACCTGAGTCCGCCTGAATTTCGGGAGCTTTTCGGGAGAAAATTTGTCCCGGGAGGTTTTCGGGAGAGGCGCTGAATTTCGGGAGTCTCCCGGAAAATCCGGGAGGGTTGGCAAGTATGACTAGTTCTGACCCAGCTAAGTCTATGAGCATAAACTGATGAAGCCTACTCGGATGAGAGGCGAAACGTCTTCTAAGAGTAACCAAACAGTCCAGTCGCGATCAATTAAAATGCCCTGAGATGACCTGGATGAACGAGAAACATATATAGACATCTTCGACTTGTAGTCACTGTTTACCACAACTACAGTACGTAGTGTGGTGCAAACACAGGTACTGTATATAAATCATTAATAAATCACACCAAATCAAGTGCAGATGACTTTAATAATGCTGTGCAGAATGCGAGATAATTATCTTTCATTAACTTCTGAACATACGGCTAAGTCATGCTTTTCTTAGTGCAAAGATCACAAATGCAGTAAGCTACTTTTTATTGCCTGTGAACTCTTATTAGACTGCTGTAATGTTATGAAAGGTCCTCCCAAAATCATGCCTGTCTTCCATCCTTCATGTTAAGTTTTTGCAATATTAGCAGTCATATTTATAAGATACTAACGAGCTGCACTTATGTACGTGCTCATACTGGAGACTTTTTAGGGTTGTCTTCAATGTATAAATTGGACTTATGACTCTTTGTCGGCAACCTGATTTTGAAGAACAGTTTATTTCAAAAGAGTCGTTTAAAAGACTGTCTTGTTATAAATATATTTTGGGGGGGAAATTACTTTTTTATCGATGAAATGATCACTTGCAGTAGTTTCAATGTTAGTTATATATAATGTACACTCTATTGGTGGGAATTATTCTGAAGCATAGGTCATTTAATTTGGCTGATGCTTTCATTGAAAACATTCAATAGAGTGGTGCCATATCCCATTTTATAAACATTGACAATGAGCTCGCTATTTAGAATTTCCCCTCACCTAAAAAACTTTGTGGATCAGAAGTATCAAATGATAAGAATATTATGTCTATATGCACAGTACAGGCCAAAAGTTTGGACACACCTCATTCGATGTGTTTTCTAGATTGTCACTGAAGGCATCAAAACTATGAATGAACACATGTGGATTTATGTACTTAACAAAAAAAAGTGAAATAACTGAAAACATGCTTAATATTCTAGTTTCTTCAAAATAGCCACCATTTGCTCTGATTACTGCTTTGCACACTCTTGGCATTCTCTCTTGGTCATTTTGGTGGTACATGGAGAGAAATCACTGCACGTAAGCTATGATATTACGGACCTTGGATCCCTCAGGCGGCACTGCATCAAAAACCGACACCAGTGTGTAAAGGATATCACCACATGGGCTCAGGGACACTTCAGAAAACCACTGTCAGTAACTACAGTTTGTCGTTACATCTGTAAATGCAAGTTAAAACTTTACTATGCAAAACAAAAGCCATTTATCAAAAACACCCAGAAATGCCGCCGGCTTTGCTGGGCCCGAGCTCTTCCGAGATGGACTGATGCAAAGTGGAAAAGTGTTCTGTGGACACCCATTTCAAATTGTTTTTGGAAACTGTGGACGTCGTGTCCTCCGGACCAAAGAGGAAAAGAACCATCCGGATTGTTATAGGGGCAAAGTTGAAAAGCCAGCATATGTGATGGTATGGGGGTGTATTAGTGCCCAAGGCATGGGTAACTTACACACCTGTGAAGGCGCCATTAATGCTGAAAGGTACATACAGGTTTTGGAGCAACATATGTTGCCATCCAAGCAACGTTATCATGGACGCCCCTGCTTATTTCAGCAAGACAATGCCAACCCACGTGTTACAACAGCGTGGCTTCGTAGTAAAAGACTGACCTGCCTGTAGTGCAGACTTGTCTCCCATTGAAAATGTGTGGCGCATTATGAAGACTAAAATACCACAACGGAGACCCCCGGACTGTTGAACAACTTAAGCTGTACATCAAGCAAGAATGGGAAAGAATTCCACCTGAAAAGCTTCAAAAATTGGTCTCCTCAGTTCCCAAATGTTTACTGAGTGTTGTTAAAAGGAAAGGCCATGTAACACAGTGGTAAAATTGCCCCTATGCCAATTGTTTTGCAACGTGTTGCTGCCATTAAATTCTAAGTTAATGATTATTTGCAAAAAAAATGTAGTTTCTCAGTGCGAACGTTAAATATCTTGTCTTTGCAGTCTATTCAATTGAATATAGGTTGAAAAGGATTTACAAATCATTGTATTCTGTTTTTATTTACGGATTTACACAACGTGCCAACTTCACTGGCTTGGGGTTTTGTAACTTATCTTACTATGTCCTTTTGCTGCAACAAAACGTGGCAGCCAATAAAGAGATAGCGATTGAGAAATGTTTGCGTCTACAAATATGGGTAAAAACTGCAGGCATATTTTTAGGATATTACAGACTAGTTTACCTCAACATTTGAGGCTTGCAATGTGACAAAAAAGACATGGTCACCTTATTTTTGTGCCTTGTATTGAAGCCAGCGATGTGTGGGGAAGTTTAAAATGATCTCCTATGTACATTCGCCCATTTATCTCCATCATTCACTGGTCTCCGACTAAACTACATTCCCACAAGGCCACAGGTTGTCCTTCACGTTTCACCATGGCACACTGAGTCAAAAGGGAGAAATCAAGCATCTCAATGTTCTTTTTCTTAACACAAAGAAAGACTAATTGCAAATCCTTCTTTAGCTCATCACTTCCGCCTGCACATTCACTCATGTCCAGTCCGCACTCCTTCATTCTCTGTTGTTGACAGTTTCCTGGTGATCAGTGTCAAAATAGCAGTGCTGCAGAGCGGGAAGCATACCATGTTCCGTCTTTATTATGGTTAAGGCTCTGCAGCGGTGGACAGTTTTTGCAGGGGTGATGAAAAAAAACACTGAATGAAAAAGTTTCATCAGTCACAAAATTACACAAATGGGTGGTGGTGGTGCCCAATAAAGCTAGAGATGCTTTTTGTACAAATGTTTGTACAACCAGAGCGGCTTTCTCCCTCAAGCTAAAGACAATGGTTGGGACTAGGGATGTCCGATAATGGCTTTTTGCCGATATCCGATATTCCGATATTGTCCAACTCTTTAATTACCGATACCGATATCAACCGATATATAAAGTCGTGGAATTAACACATTATCATGGCTAATTTGGACAAACAGGTATAGTGAAGATAAGGTACTTTTAAAAAAAATAATAAAATAAGATAAATAAATTAAAAACATTTTCTTGAATAAAAAAGAAAGTAAAACAATAACAAAACAGTTACATAGAAACTACTAATTAATGAAAATGAGTAAAATTAACTGTTAGTACTATTAGTGGACCAGCAGCACGCACAACCATGTGTGCTTACGGACTGTATCCCTTGCAGACTGTATTGATATATATTGATATATAATGTAGGAACCAGAATATTAATAACAGAAAGAAACAACCCTTTTGTGTGAATGAGTGTAAATGGGGGAGGGATGTTTTTTGGGTTGGAGCACTAATTGTAAGTGTATCTTGTGTTTTTTTATGTTGAATTAATTAAAAAAATAAATAAATAAATAAATTTAAAAAAACGATACTGATAATAAAAAAAACGATACCGATAATTTCGGATATTACATTTTAACGCATTTATCGCCCGATAATATCGGCAGGCCGTAAGCACACATGACTGTGCGCGCTGCTGGTCCACTAATAGTACTAACCTTTAACAGTTAATTTTACTCATTTTCATTAATTACTAGTTTCTATGTAACTGTTTTTATATTGTTTTACTTTCTTTTTTATTCAAGAAAGTGTTTTTAATTTATTTATCTTATTTTATTTTATTAATTTTTTTACAAAAGGACCTTATCTTCACCATACCTGGTTGTCCAAATCAGGCATAATAATGTGTTAGTTCCACGACTGCATATATAGCGGTATCGGTTGATATTGGTATCGGTAATTAAGAGTTGGACAATATCGGAATATCGGATATCGGCAAAAAGCCATTATCGGACATCCCTAATTATCATGTATTCCAAAAATATTTGTTGTTAAAATAAAGATAAATACTTTACTCAAAATACTGTTTGACTTATGATTTCAAAAGAAATTATCAATGAAATTTTAGACTGTAAAATTGACGGTTAAATTCCGCCAACTGAGTTTTTTACCATAAAATCAACTTTGGTACTGTTTTTTTTCAATATACAGCAAGACATTAAAACATTAAAAAACAAACAAAAAAACAATCAAAACAAAAAGATTTTACGGTAAAAAACAACAACTGACAGCTCTGTTGCTTGAATTTTACCGCTAAAAACAGTGGTATTGTTTTTCCCTTCCATTCCATTTATTAATTTTTTTTAAATGTTGTAAAAAAAAACACTGCTTTTACTGTAAAATTCTGGTGACTGACCTGCCAGTTTTTAAATAACAATTTAAATATTTTTTTAATAGCTTATGTAAAAAAAAAAAAAAAATATCGGCCTGCCGATATTATCGTACATCTCTAGTTGGGACCAAACCATACCGCTGAATACAAATGCCCTAAATGTAGAGAACTTACTGCCATTTTATGGGGAAAATATGCTTCCAATTAGGTCAAAGCTTGAAAATGTTTTTCCTATTATTGGTTTGCAGTAGCATGTAAAAAAAAAAAAATCTGATTGTTCTGGACATTTATTTTTGCAGTAAATGTCATTAAAAATGTATAAGACCAACGCCTAATGTCCATTACAGCGGAAAATGCGCACGTCATAGTCACCTCCACTGTTGCTTTGTGTACAGGTTCTTAAATTAAATTTAACTAATCTAAACAATATCCAGTGTTGTGGTATTTCAATTAACTGGGGCCCTATTGTAGTGAATCACACCTGAGCCATCATAAATTAATCAAATCTTTATTGGACATGTGAAAGTAAACAATGTGATAAAGAACATTTTACAACAATCAATCTAGGGATCTAGATATCTGGTCAGGACACTCCTCACTCTTTGGCCTTCACCTTCATTGTCCATTCGTTTTTGGTGACTTTATATACTCTCGACTTAGACATCGAGTCCGCGACATACATGGCGGACAATAACTGATACAGTCTGCTTTGCCAGTCCAAAAGCATTCACTGTCTAACGTAGTCTTCCCTCGTCGACCAGGTAATACAAAGCACACGCTACCTTTTTTTATCACATCAACGGGAGCCTGCATTCTCGTTATCTCTCCTTTGACAGATGGACAAAGTTTTTCGGTAAGCAGAATCACAGCTGACCTGGACATTGGAAAGTTCTCTTGCCGTCTGAGAAGTGTTGTATCCCAAATAGCTGCAATCGCTTTCTCTTAAGGTAGTCATGTGTGATTTGTAAACGATCGATGAGTCCATACAAATCTAAGAGCCGGAGATTCAAGAAATACACGACGCACTTACCTGTGTAAAAAATTATCCAAGGAGGGGAACCTTAAACGATGATTTAGTGAGGCTGACACGGCGCTTAGGCTAAATAATCATTCGTTTAAGGCAGGGGTGCTCACACTTTTTCTGCAGGCGAGCTACTTTTCAATTGATCAAGTCGTGGGGATCTACCTCATTCATATATATAATTTATATTTACTTATTTATGAAACATATGTTTTTGTTAACAAGTTAAAGGTGTTTAATGATAATACAAGCATGTTTAATAATACTAATAACAATACCTGGGATTTATATAGCGCTTTTCTAAATACCCAAAGTCGCTTCACATGTAGAACCCATCATTCATTCACACATTAACACATATAGTTAATATTGTTAATAAATTAAATTAAAGGTGTTTAATGAAAATACAAGTATGTTTAACACATAGAGTTAATATTGTTAATAAGTTAAAGGTGTTTAAAGATAATACAAGCATGTTTAAAACATATAGTTAATATTGTTAATAAGTTAAAGGTGTTTAAAGATAATACAAGCATGTTTAACACATATAGTTAATATTGTTAATAAGTTAAAGGTGTTGAAAGATAATGCAAACATGTTTAACACATATAGTTAATATTGTTAACAAGTTAAAGATGTTTAGTGATATTGCAAGCATGTTTAACACATATAGTTAATATTGTTAATAAATTAAAGGTGTTTAATGATAATACAAGAATGTTTAACACATAGTTAATATTGTTAACAAGTTAAAGGTGTTTAAAGATAATACAAGCATGTTTAACACATATAGTTAATATTGTTAACAAGTTAAAGGTGTTTAAAGGTAATACAAGCATGTTTAACACATATAGTTAATATTGTTAATAAGTTAAAAGTGTTTAGAGATAATACAAGCATAATTAACACATATAGATTCCTTTCTTTCATGAAGACAAGAATATAAGTTGGTTGATTCTGATGACTTGCATTGATAGGAATCAGACAGTGGTGCTGATAACGTCCGCATTTTCCAATGGAGGAGAAAAAAAGTCCTCCTTTCTGTCCAATACCACATGAAAGTGGTTGGTTTTTGGCATCTTATTTATCCAGCTTTTGTACTCCTTTGTATACACTTTACAAGAAATACATTGTTGGCAAACTCCGTAGCTTGCTAGCTTGTGCACGCCAGCTTTCTGAGACTCTTATTTTGGTAGCGCAGGCAGGATGAAGCAGCGCTTTTATTGTGCAACTGTGCAGTCGGTCTTTGGAGTTTTGACGGCAGGTACGGCGCCAGAGTCTGTTGAAATAAAGTGTTTCTCGCCTTCCAGTCGGTAATTTTAATGAGCTGGCAGCAGCCAGCGTCATCTCAGAAGACCCTCGGGTGCCGTGAATGTCAATCAAGTGACGAAAGTGACGTCATAGTGAAGATTTATGATCGCTCATTTTTAGGACTATTTTTTTTAATGCCTGGCTGGTGATCGACTGACACACCCTCCGAGATCGACCGGTAGCTCGCGATCGACGTAATGAGCACCCCTGGTTTAAGGGGTTATCCTGCTTAGTGTAGACAGGGCCTTAAATTGTTTTGGTGTCCCTCGTGGTTGGTTAATTGTATGCACAGTGGATTGATGTCCTTTGTGTGTCATGTAACGCGTTACTGTAACGCCGTTAGTTTCGGCGGTAACGAGTAATCTAACGCGTTATTTTTTATATCCAGTAACTCAGTTATGTGGATGAACTATCCCGAGCATCATCTGTTGCGCTCACGACAGACGGGTGGACGTCCAGGGGAACTATAAGCGCTCACTTCATCACAGCAGACTAGGAGATGAGAAGACACGCCCCCTCTACGAGAGTCACCTTGCGCAGGTACTGACACAAGCAGTGGAGGAATGGAAGATATCCCAGTCACACGTGATAATGCCAAAAATCAAATAAATGCAGTGAATGAGGCAGGACTGGGACCACAGATAGGTGCTTTGCACATGTAGTGAATTTGGCATCACAGAAGGGAATCTCAGTCAATAGGATGGAGCGCCTCCTTGGGAGGATCAGGAAGGAGGTTTCCTACTTTCACCCAAGCACAACAGCTGCTCATGTGTTTAAGACAAAGCAAGAAATGCTAAAGCTGACTACTCATAAAGCTCATACATGATGTCCCAACAAGGTGGAACTCCACTTATGATGTGTTGGAGCAGCAGGCAGCTATATACTCTGCATTGACCCACAACACCCTGAAGACAAATGTCAAAGACATCATCACCCTCTCTGATGATGATGTGAGAGTGGCAGAGGAGGTCCTCCAGGTGCTTAAACCCCTCAAAACTGTTACATCTCTACTGAGCACTGAAACTTCACCATCTGTGTCAATGATCCTGCCACTGAAAACAAGGATTCTACAATCCATGGCTCCAAGTGTGGAAGACAGCAGCATCACTCCAGATGTCAGGCTTTATTTCACTACCTATCTTTCAAGGAAGATAATGTGCTTTCTTATGTTGCACTTTAAGTTGTTTTTTATTAATGGTCATTGGTCCAAGTTTAAAGAAAGGAGAAATGCCTTTTTATGTTGCACTGTTTTTCATTAATTATGTTAAAAGGAAAATAAAAATGCATGTCAAGTTGATCAACAGATTGTATTATTCTCCAGTGCAATAACAGTACTGAAATGAAGGCTAAAAGGGCATTAATGGGAGCTTTAAAAAAAAAAGAATTAAAAAAAAGAAGTAACTAAATAGTTACTTTTCACAGTAACGCATTACTTTTTGGTGTAAGTAACTGAGTTAGTAACTGAGTTACTTTTGAAATAAAGTAACTAGTAACTGTAACTAGTTACTGGTTTTCAGTAACTAGCCCAACACTGGTGTTCAGTAATCACTTATTCTCTCCGTAATATAATTAGACATATAGTAGGAAAAAATGCAACTTTCCCCTTTCTCTTGCAATTAAAAAAATGATAACGCTTAATAACACTGCATATTTAATGGCAATTCTTGGGAAAAGCTCCTGTAAATTACGGCCTTTATGGCCTCGACAATCTTTAAAAAAAAACTGCACACAAAATCCCAGAGATACTGTGATAGTAATTAGAAGTTATCATCGTAGATTCATGTCTTTCCTCACCATGTGATGTGATATGTAATTGTGTGTTGTCTCTCCGCGAGTCTCGCACAAGACGCTTGTGAAATGCTTGGAAAAGCAGCCGTATTATTATTTAATGGTCTGTTTGTGCTGAACCGTTTGTACCTTTTCATGCAAGATCAACAGCAGAAGGCTCCTTTCTTCGGGGAGCTGTATGAGGCGCTTGATGGAGATTTAGAGGGAAAAGACTGAAGACGCTTCCACAAAGTGAACCACTTGAGAATTCCAGCTCGGCTGTTGTTTTTATTCATCTGTTTTTTATACCGCGGTCTCTCCTCCAATTCATCCTGTTTCTGTTCCATCACCCTGCGAGTGCTATCATTGCAACAGCTCTAAGTAGGTAATGAGTGATTTCCCTCTGTTTGTCCATAATGGAAACTCTTAGAAGCAAATCCGCCCAGCGCCTCCCTCAAATGTCAACGCTTCTCAGCCTTTGTCAAGTTCTCGCAGAGGCAGAAAATGTCACCTTCTTACCTCAGCCACTGCCTTTGTGATCTACTCACATCTGGAAATGTCAATGGGCATTGCACAATGGGAGGGAACAGAATCACGGGTGTCAGAAAGCAAGCCAGCATGTGCTGTACAGATCTACTGCAGCCTGTGGGTTAGTGTAAATAATTGTATCATATTTAGCTTTTGTTAGGATTCCACAAGAGTGGGTAATGAATCCACCAATGCATTTCTTCCTCTTCGTTATCACATTTTGGCCTTTTTCAAGCTACAGGTCAATTCCGATTTTTTGCCCATTTTTTTAACCTCTATTGGATTCGTTCATGTCCGTGTAAACCAAGGGTGTCAAACTTGTTTTCATTGAGGGTTACATCGCACTTACGGTTGCCCTCAGAGGGCCGATTTTAACTGAGTAATATATGAATATACATGTGTGTATATACAGGTAAAAGCCAGTAAATTAGAATATTTTGAAAAACTTGATTTATTTCAGTAATTGCATTCAAAAGGTGTAACTTGTACATTATATTTATTCATTGCACACAGACTGATGCATTCAAATATTTATTTCATTTAATTTTGATGATTTGAAGTGGCAACAAATGAAAATCCAAAATTCCGTGTGTCACAAAATTAGAATATTACTTAAGGCTAATACAAAAAAGGGATTTTTAGAAATGTTGGCCAACTGAAAAGTATGAAAATGAAAAATATGAGCATGTACAATACTCAATACTTGGTTGGAGCTCCTTTTGCCTCAATTACTGCGTTAATGCGGCGTGGCATGGAGTCGATGAGTTTCTGGCACTGCTCAGGTGTTATGAGAGCCCAGGTTGCTCTGATAGTGGCCTTCAACTCTTCTGCGTTTTTGGGTCTGGCATTCTGCATCTTCCTTTTCACAATACCCCACAGATTTTCTATGGGGCTAAGGTCAGGGGAGTTGGCGGGCCAATTTAGAACAGAAATACCATGGTCCGTAAACCAGGCACGGGTAGATTTTGCGCTGTGTGCAGGCGCCAAGTCCTGTTGGAACTTGAAATCTCCATCTCCATAGAGCAGGTCAGCAGCAGGAAGCATGAAGTGCTCTAAAACTTGCTGGTAGACGGCTGCGTTGACCCTGGATCTCAGGAAACAGAGTGGACCGACACCAGCTGGACTGCTGCTGAGTGGTCCAAAGTCATGTTTTCTGACGAAAGCAAATTTAGCATTTCCTTTGGAAATCGAGGTCCCAGAGTCTGGAGGAAGACAGGAGAGGCACAGGATCCACGTTGCCTGAAGTCTAGTGTAAAGTTTCCACCATCAGTGATGGTTTGGGGTGCCATGTCATCTGCTGGTGTCGGTCCACTCTGTTTCCTGAGATCCAGGGTCAACGCAGCAATTTTGTGACACACGGAATTTTGGATTTTCATTTGTTGCCACTTCAAATCATCAAAATTAAATGAAATAAACATTTGAATGCATCAGTCTGTGTGCAATGAATAAATATAATGTACAAGTTACACCTTTTGAATGCAATTACTGAAATAAATCAAGTTTTTCAAAATATTCTAATTTACTGGCTTTTACCTGTATATATATAATACAGGGGTGTCAAACTAATTTTAGGTCGGGGGCCACATGGAGAAAAATCTACTCCCGACTGGTAAAATAAAGACAACTTCAGATTGTTTTCTTTGTTTAGAAATTGTCATGTCTGTGTAATCATGTTTTGTTTTAAGTCATGTTTTGTTTAGTTATAGGACTCTTTAGTTTCTGTCTTTTCACTCCCTTGTCTTGTTTCCATGATCACCCCATTAGTTTCATCTGTTCCACGTTTGGACTCATTGTGCACTCTTGATTGTCACCATAGCAACCCATTAGTTTTCACCTGTCACGTCACGCACCTGTTTCACGTCTTGAGTCACGCACCTGTTTTCGTTAATCATGTCTGTAGTATTTAAGTTCAGTGTTTTTCAGTTTGTCTTTCTGACGACCTCCCCACATTTATGCTCGACACATTTCTAACTCCTTTTCATGTCCATCGTTCACGCTGCTCCTTTTTTGTCCATGCCAAGTAAGTTTTCTTTATTCAAACCATAGTTTGCAAGTTTTGTTTAATTGTTCATAGTTTCTGCCCTTGTGCAAGTTTTGTGTTTATAGTCAAGTTTTGTACTTCCGCCCTTGTGCACGCCTTTAGTTTGTTCCTTTAGTTATTGTAAAATTAAATATGTATTCACCTGCAAGTCATATCTGGTCCAAATGTTCATTTGCACCACGGGAGAACAAACCACGCCATAGTCCATGTCTTGACAAAAATAGAACAAGCACATTCTGAAAATGTACAAATCATAATGTTGTTGTTTTTTACACTTACAAGTTGCAGTTAATAGTATTTTATCTTTATTTGTCGTTATTTATATTTGCTGAATAAATGATGTGATAATGTTCATCAGTCAACTCATTGGTGTTCATTTTCAATCTATCATGATAAAACAATTATATCAAAATCAAGTTATAGTATGTTATTTATGTAGTTTGATCATTTTCCTCGACTGATGTACTAACATGTGGTTTATTTTGCACATATGTAGCATCATCTACAAAGATACAAATAATTGCTATTGCGACATCTAGTGGACACATTTAGAACAGCTGTTTCTTTCATTCAAATATTTCAAGTACATTTTTATATTTGGCAAACTCATCCCGCGGGCCGAATAAAACCTGTTCGCAGGCCTGATGCGGCCCTCGGGCCGTACGTTTGACACCCCTGATATAATACATTAACATTTTTTTTTTTTTACATAAGCTATTAAAAAAATATTTAAACTGTTATTTAAAAACTGGCAGTTCAGTCACCAGAATTTTACAGTAAAAGCAGTGTTTTTTTTTACAACATTTAAAAAAATGTATAAATGGAGTGGAAGGGAAAAACAATACCACTGTTTTTAGCGGTAAAATTCAAGCAACAGAGCTGTCAGTTGTTGTTTTTACCGTAAAATATTGTTGTTTTAATTGTTTTTTAATGTTTTAATGTCTTGCTGTATATTGAAAAAAAACAGTACCAAAGTTGATTTTATGGTAAAAAAAAATGTTATGGTAACCGTCAATTTTACAGTCTACAATTTCATTGATAATTTGTTTTGAAATCATAAGTCAAACAGTATTTTGAGTACAATATTTATCTTTATTTTAACAACAAATATTTTTGGAATTACATGATAATTAGGGATGTCCCAAAATGGCTTTTTGCCGATATCCGATGTTCCGATATTGTCCAACTCTTTATATACCGATACCGATATCAACCGATACCGATATCAACCGATATATACATTCGTGGAATTAACACATTATTATGCCTAATTTGGACAACCGGGTATGGTGAAGATAAGGTACTTTTAAAAAAATATATATAAAATAAAATAAGATAAATAAATTAAAAACATTTTCTTGAATAAAAAAGAAAGTAAAACAATATAAAAACAGTTACATTGAAACTAGTAATTAATGAAAATGAGTAAAATTAACTGTTAAAGGTTAGTACTATTAGTGGACCAGCAGCACGCACAATCATGTGTGCTTACGGACTGTATCCCTTGCAGACTGTATTGATATATATTGATATATAATGTAGGAACCAGAATATTAATAACAGAAACCCTTTTGTGTGAATGAGTGTAAATGGGGGAGGGAGTTTTTTTGGGTTGGTGCACTAATTGTAAGTGTATCTTGTGTTTTTTATGTTGATTTAATAAAAAAAAAAAAAAAAACATACCGATAATAAAAAAAACGATACCGATAATTTCCGATATTACATTTTAACGCATTTATCGGCCGATAATATCGGCAGGCCGATATTATCGGACATCTCTAATGATAATATAATATTTTGATTTTGATAATATTAAATTTTAAAAGATGGAATTGCATGCAGTACATGATTTTTAATGTCAAAAGGGAAAGAACAAATATATTAGTAAGAAAAGATTAAGCATTTTATTGATGCATATTACTTCCAGTCTTTCGCGGGCCACATAAAATAATGTGGCAGACCAGATTTGGCCCCCGGGCCTTGACTTTGACACCTGTGATCTAGAACGTCATCAGAAAGCAATAAGTGTCATAGTGATTCCCCAAAATAGACGGTTACAAAATATATTGACAACGGAGCAGAAAAGAGGGGAAAATAATGTTTTAGGAACTCGCGTGAAATGTTTACCAGTCCTGTCTCTGACTGCTCGCCCACAGACATTGAAGCAAAATATCCTGTAAAACTGCCAGAGCCACACTACTTCCTTCCTTCTTAATTACATGCTCCAATACTGAGACCTACTGGAGAGAAAGCACTGCAGTGCGTGCAATGTCATGACACCATGTCTGCATACAGGGTAATTTGCATTCACATTAGAAGTCGCTAGAACGGCCACTAAAAAGATCGGATTTGACAAAAAAAATCTGAATTGCACATTTGACCCAACAGTGTGAACAAAGCCTTAGACACGACGAGACCAAGACGATGCTTAAAATTAGGGGTGGAACAATTCATCCACTACATAGATCTATCGATTAATATACCTAAGATTCAAAGACATCGATCAGTACTCGACAAATTGGACTTCTAGAAGTTATTTATCGACCTAATAATGTTTTAAAAGGAAATCAATCGATTATGAATACATCTGTAGAAAAGGACAACGGCAAGTATTGTCTTCATTTTCTGTCTGCCTGTATTTTGACTCAGGTAATGTAATCTGCTTTAAGGTGACCACGCCTGGGATCTGTAACACTTGTTTATATTCATAATTTATTTATACCTAATTCCCTTACAAAAATAATAGGAATATAGAAAACTTCACCTACAGTGTCCAGTAGAGATGCGCGGTTTGCGGGCACAACCGCGGAGTCCGCGGATTATCCGCGGATCGGGCGGATGAAATTAAAAAAATTAGATTTTATCCGCTGGTTGGGTCGGGTCAGGCGGTTGAAATAAAAAAAAAAGAGATTTTAAATAGATTCAGGCGGGTAGCAGTTAAACCAATTCGGAAATATATATACATAGTTAAATGTTGTTACCCACATACGAAAAACGAGCAGGCACCTGCAGCATATGCCACAACAGAAGAAAAAAAAAGAAAAGAGATGGACACTTTTACGGAGCGAAGAAGGGACGCCTCGCCGGGGTCCGGGACCGAGGCCCCTTCCCCCGAGAGGGCCCCGCCGGGAGCCGTAGCTGAGGCGATCCGCGAGAAGGGCCCGACGCACGTCCAGGGTCACCACCGCGCCCACCGCACCGACACCCCGCCTCGTCCGCCTTCGCCCCGGCCGGCGTCACGCGCAGCAGGTAAGCAGCTTACCTGCCCGCCACCCCCGTGGCCGGGGGCTTGTAACAGGGGTCACTCCGCGCGCTCCGCCCGCGCAGCTGACCTGCCCGCCACCCCTGTTGCCGGGGGCGCGTAACAGGGGTCACTCCGCGCGCAGTGCGCTCACGAAAGGGGTGGGGCTCACCCTGGTTGATATAGACAGCAGGACGGTGGCCATGGAAGTCGGAACCCGCTAAGGAGTGTGTAACAACCCACCTGCCGAATCAACTAGCCCTGTAAATGGATGGTGCTGGAGCGTCGGGCCCATACCCGGCCGTCGCCGGCAGCGAGAGGCGCTTGGAGGTGCGCTCAGCGCGGCTCCCATATGATTGCGCACTGGTGTGCGTCTGGGTCGTGACAGCGTGGCACGCGAATGTCTGTGCTGCATTGGATCAGTCTCCTTTCTTTAACAGGCAAAAGCTTTATAACCTCACTAATGCCTTGCATCGTCTATATTAGATATATAACAACGGGGGGGTGCGGTTCTGATCAAATGTTACATCGGGTGGATGGCGGATGGTTGACTACTTTCTGATGCGGTTGCGGATGAAATAATTGCCTATCCGCGCATCTCTAGTGTCCAGTATCCAGGATTTATTTCACAGTCACACTGGTCGATTTCAACTCACTGAATCATTTCGGATTTCATTGTTGTATTCGTCCCTGAATCGTATCGGCAACCTCAAATTATGATTAGAATCAAATTCTTGTTAAAAGGAATTGTTGCACACCTAATAACAATTGTTTAGACGAATCTTGTTACTGCGAGGCTTTAAACAGGATGCTGATCTTAAAGCTGAATTCTATTTCTTCAGTGGGCGTTGAGTGGGTGACTCGCAATTTTCTGCCAAACGCTTGTGGGCAGTGTTTTCCTGACAGTGAGTGTAGCATCCGAGTTGTTGGCTGTCTTAAGTCCATTTTTGACCGAGACAAACTTCGGAACTTGTACTCTTTTGGAACAAGAATCTTGTCTTATTTTGTTCTAGACAACATCCAGGAAACATTGTAACTCCCCAATGTCCCTTTGATGATGTTATCCTTACACCTCACCCTCCCCCAGTGGCGGCTGCTGGTCTTTCAAGGAGGGGCAGCTCATCCTTGGCCTACTTGTGACTGCTTTTGGGACGCTGGTCATTGGGGACAGTAACTACAGAGCGACAGAAGTCTCCAAACACGATTTGTCGCTAGTCGTTTTTAAAGGGGAACGGTATCACAATTTTAGAAGGGTTAAAACCATTAAAAATCAGTTCCCAGTGGCTTATTTTATTTTTCGAAGTTTTTTTCAAAATTTTACCCATCACGCAATATCCCTAAAAAAACCTTCAAAATGCCTGATTTTAACCACCATTTTCCTGTGACGTCACACAGTGATGACAATACAAACAAACATGGCAGATAGAACCGCAAGGTATAGCGACATTAGCTCGGATTCAGACTCGGATTTCAGCGGCTTAAGCGAAATTGAAGAAGAAACTGAAGCTATGGAGCCATATCGGTTTGAACCGTATGCAAGCGAAACCGACGAAAACGACATGACAGCCAGCGACACGGGAGAAAGCGAGGACGAATTTGGCGATCGCCTTCTAACCAACGATTGGTATGTGTTTTTTTTTTAAGTGTTGTAATGTTTTTAAGCTAAATTGGTAAACACAGTTTATGTATAAAAATGTACGTAAAACCACAAGTAATGAATAAAGTTTTCATCAATTAATATATTCTGTAGACATACCCTCATCCGCTCTCTTTTTCTGAAAGCTGATCTGTCCAGTTTTGGAGTTGATGTCAGCAGGCCAGGGAAGCTAGGGTCGATATTCTTCTCTTGATCATCTTCGGTGGCATAAGGGACGGTAGAAGCGGTGTGAGCCAAGACATCCAGGGGGTTTAGCTCGCTCGTCTGCGGGAACTAACTGCCGCCATTGCTTGCCGTGCTACCGAAGTCCTTTGTCCCTGAATAGCTCACACACGCCGGCAGATTCAATGGGGGTCTGGCGGCAGATTTCTTTGACTTTATCGTTGGAAATGCATCTGCTTTGAGTGTCGCAGGATATCCACACATTCTTGCCATCTCTGTCGTAGCATAGCTTTCGTCGGTAAAGTGTGCGGAACAAACCACTGACCATTTTCGTCGGCTTTCCCCACACCCTCGTATTTTGAACAAATTTCGTCCAATTTCTTGCCACTTTCGCATCTTTGGGCCACTGGTGCAACTTGAATCCGTCCCTGTTCGTGTTGTTACACCCTCCGACAACACACCGACGAGGCATGATGTCTCCAAGGTACGGAAAACAGTCGAAAAAACGGAAAATAACAGAGCTGATTTGATTCGGTGTTTGTAATGTGTTTGAGAAAATGGCGGATTGCTTCCCGATGTGACGTCACGTTGTGACGTCATTGCTCCGAGAGCGAATAATAGAAAGGTGTTTAATTCGCCAAAATTCACCCATTTAGAGTTCGGAAATCGGTTAAAAAAATATATGGTCTTTTTTCTGCAACATCAAGGTATATATTGACGCTTACATAGGTCTGGTGATAATGTTCCCCTTTAACACAGAAAAAGAGGATTGGAGATTTGAAAAGTCTCCAGATCAACCCAGAACAACTGAATTAAATTTGAAAAACGCTCCGTTGGTGGTTTATAGTTAAAGACTCATTTTGATTTCAATCAAAGAGGATTCAGCTGCAGACAGATCATCCAATCCTCATGCAGAAGCCCAGCATCCAGGCCAGCCCATTTCCCCTACAGACCCCCGGAGAAGCTCAGCTTCCCTGGAAGTGAGTTTTTTTTCCCCCATTTATCCCATTAGGGTCCAACTTTCCTGCTGTGAGCATCCAAGCGCTAAAGCTAGAGTTTTAGATTTACTATCGAGATTTACACAGACAAGCAAGTGCATCATAGAGCAAACTCGCCTAGCAGCAGATTAATGCTCAACATACTCACAAAAATAAGAACGTGGTATCCTACTCTCCTTGAAGACAATGCGCAATCGCCACTGCTCCCCAGACATGGCTAATGAACACTTAATCCAACTGTGCGCAACCACGACTTTTGTTGACGAGCTTTATAACTTCTTTTGTGGTAGTGGTTGTAATAGTAGACTACTAGTAGTAGGAGTAGTAGAAGAAGAAGTAGTGAAGACGGTATCCAGATAATTGTTGGAGCTAGAATTAATGCATTTTTCTACTTTTTCAAATGTTCTTGTAATCAAACCATATTTTCGGTATATTAGATGGAATCTTTACCTGACATGTTTCGACTGTCATCTGCAGTCTTCTTCAGAAATCACCTGACCACTGTGACGTGTTTCCTTTCAGCTCTTCTTATAGGCGTGGCCAACCAGGGAGGCCCTCCTCCCTGGTTGGCCATTTCAGTGTTCATTTATTTACATATACACACACATAACACTCATCTACTCATTGTTGAGTTACCGTATTTTCCGCACTATAAGGCGCACCTAAAAACCACAAATTTTCTCAAAAGCTGACAGTGCGCCTTATAACCCGGTGCGCTTTATATATGGGTTAATATTAAGATTCATTTTCATAAAGTTTCGGTCTCGCAACTTCGGTAAACAGCCGCCATCTTTTTTCCCGGTAGAACAGGAAGCGCTTCTTCTTCTACGCAAGCAACCGCCAAGGTAAGCACCCGCCCCCATAGAACAGGAAGCGCTTCTTCTTCTACTGTAAGCAACCACCCGCCCGCGTAGAAGAAGAAAAAGCGCGCGGATATTACCGTACGTTTCATTTCCTTTGTGTGTTTACATCTGTAAAGACCACAAAATGGCTCCTACTAAGCGACAGGGATCCGGTTCATGAAAAGACGCAATCTCTCCATCCGCACACGGATTACTATTTCACAGCAACTGATATTCCTGTGAACCGCACTGTGGATACAACGGGAGCACGTACGGTGAATATTCGCACCACAGGGAATGAGAAGTCATCCTTCACTGTGGTTCTAGCTTGCCATGCTAATGGCCAGAAACTTCCACCCATGGTGATATTCAAAAGGAAGACCTTGCCAAAAGAGACCTTTCCAGCCGGCGTCATCATAAAAGCTAACTCGAAGGGATGGATGAAGAAAAGATGAGCGAGTGGTTAAGGTAAGTTTAAGTTTACGCGAAGAGGCCGGGTGGCTTTTTTCACGCAGCTCTGTCCATGTTGATATAGGATTCCATGCGCGCCCACATCACGCTGGTTTTAATATATTATTAAAGTTTGACTGACCTATCTGACTGTTTTTTTGACATTCCTTTAGCGCAGTTAGATGCGGCTTACAACACGGGGCGGCTTATAGGTGGACAAAGTTTTGAAATATGTCGTTCATTGAAGCCGCGGCTTATAACCCAGTGCGCCTTATGGTGCGGAAAATACGGTAAGTGTTGAATTGTCCATCCTTGTTCTATTCTCTGTCACTATTTTTCTAACCATGCTGAACACCCTCTCTGATGATGCATTCTGCTTCGTCTCCTTGTTGTGTGCGCAGTTGTGCACTGCACTCTCTAAAAGCCCTAGATGTTAATGTCACTTATGCATGTACAGTAGATGGCAGTATTGCCCTGTTTAAGAGTGTCACAACATTGCTGTTTAGGCAGATGAACTGCTTTACGATAGACAAAAACGTGACTGCTGTTGTTGTGTGTTGTTGCCGCGCTGGGAGGACGTTAATGAAACTGCCTAACAATAAACCCACATAAGAAACCAAGAACTCGCCCTCGATCATTCTACAGTTATGTGATTGGGTAGGCACGCTGTTTATATTGTGGGAATGCGGACGTGAAAACAGGCTGTCGACACGTCACTCAGGTCCGCCTGAATTTCGGGAGATTTTCGGGAGAAGCGCTGAGTTTCGGGAGTCTCCCGGAAAATCCGGGAGGGTTGGCAAGTATGGTCTTCTAAGACAACCTGAACAGTCCAGTTATGATGAATTCAATGCACTGAATGTACAAAGACCTGGTTGTGTGAGAATGTTCACAGATGTAGGGGAATTTTCACGTCAGAGGAATGAACAGAATCCAAAAAAATCCCTTTCACTTAAATGTATAAATGTAGAATTGTTGACTTTTTCCACAAACATAGAAAAGTTTTTGGGAGATCCAATCACAAGTTGCGTAAACAGGAAGTGGCACAAGAGCCATATGAGCCTTAGAAAGCCACAGAAAACTCGCCGTACTCACAAAGAAAGAGAGTAACATGTTGATTAAGTGGCAGATATATATTTGCAAGGCCATTTTCAAGAAGAATACCGTATTTTCCGCACTATAAGGCGCACCGGATTATAAGGCACACCTTCAATGAATGGCCTATTTTAAAACTTTGTTCATATATAAGGCGCACCGCGTTATAAGGCGCATAGAATAGACGCTACAGTAGAGGCTGGGGTTACGTTTATGCATTCATTAGATGGAGCTGCGCTGAAGGGAATGTCAACAAAACAGTCAGATAGGTCAGTCAAACTTTATTAATAGATTACAAACCAGCGTTCTGACAACTCTGTTCACTCCCAAAATGAATAAACAGCTGTTTTATTATTTTCCCCGAGGTAAAGTCAGTGACGTGGTATTTCGTTTATCTTTTAACAACAAGGTATAACATGTAGTGCAACATTTATATCACATAGTGGAGGGGAACTTTTCGCTGATTCAATAAACAGGTAAAAAACAGTGATAGTGTTATAGTAAATCAAACGTTAGTGCAATCACAATATAGTAACACTCCAAATAGTGCAGAGCAATAACAATATATGTTTCTAGTGTTGGTACGCACTACTGGGCATTGAACCACCACCAACAGTGTACAAAACGCGTTGTTTTCTTGCGCATTTAAAAATCAATAAACCCCATCCATCCATTTTCTACCGCTTGATCAATAAACCCGCATCAGCAATTACAACATATCTTATGTGGTACTGTTAGAATTAAAATGACAAAAAACATTAAACGTGAAAAAATAAAGAAATAAATACTTTGAACTCACAATCTGTAGCACCCATTCGATGCCGTATAGCCCCTCATAGTCATTGATTTGAGTGGAAGTGGCGGGCATTTCCCCATTTCATCGCCGACCTCGTCCCACAAGATGTAGTTTCTCTTAACTATCGTATTTTTCGCACTATAAGGCGCACCTAAAAACCTCCAATTTTCTCAAAAGCTGACAGTGCGCCTTATATTCCGGTGCGCCTTATATATCAACCAATATTGAGCCACTGAATCACCACCAACAATGTTGCTCAAACGTTAATGTCACACAGCACACAAAATAAACATGTAAAGCTCACTTTATGAAGTTATTCCTCATCCACGAATCCCTCAAATTCTTCTACTTCAGTGTCCGAATTAAACAGTTGGGCGAATACGGCATCCAACATGCCCGCTGCTGCTCTATTCCCGTGTTCTACTGCGTGACTGATTGTCTTAAGTTTAAACTCTGCGTCGTAAGCGTGTCTCTTAATAGGAGCCATTTTGGGGTCTTTACATAAACACACAAATGGAAATGAAACGGCACGCCTCGCGCAGTCATATATCCCAGCATGCACCGCGCGCTTCCTCTTCTACGGTAAGCAGCCGCCGACTTCATTTTCCCCTGTAGAAGAAGAAGCGCTTAGTAGAAGAAGGTCTCGTAGTTGCGAGACCTGTTGTGGCTCAATATCGGTTCATATATAAGGCGCACCGGAATATAAGGCGCACTGTCAGCTTTTGAGAAAATTGGAGGTTTTTAGGTGCGCCTTATAGTGCGAAAAATACGGTAGTTAAGAGAAACTACATCTTGTGAGACGAGGTCGGCGATGAAATGGGGAAATGCCCGCCATTTCCACTCAAATCAACGACTATGAGGGGCTATACGGCGTCGAATGGGTGCTATAAATTGTGAGTTCAAAATATTTTCACGTTTAATGTTTTTTGTCATTTTAATTTTAACAGTACCACATAAGATATGTTGTAATTGCTGATGCGGGTTTGTTGATCAAGCTTTAGAAAATGGATGGATGGGGTTTATTGATTTTTAAATGCGCCAGAAAATAACGCGTTTTGTACACTGTTGGTGGTGTTCAATGCTCAGTAGTGCGTACCAACATACTAGAAACACCACCTTGTCATCTTGTCTGCTTGAACTTTATGAGGGTGGCGAGCAGGTGGTCAATCAACAATTGCTTTATTAAGCAAAACTGGTTGATTTCAGTCCGAACCATGCCAAAACAACATCAAGAAAACTCGGAGTAACCTTTCTCTCTCGCGCCAACAAACACACCTGCTCACCCACTGGTGCATTCAGGGGCACACACACACAGCCGGACATCTTAAATTGCAACAATAAACCCAACTGCCGGGTCGCTCCGCTATAATTGCCGCCATAGAGACATCTAGCCTGAAAAAAATGGTATTTTCACATTGTGGGAGTCCAACATAGTGAGGCTTTCGCACTTGCTGAGGAATTCAGTCTTTTATTGAGGACCATAACCCTTCATTCTGAGAGAAGACACAAGTTGCTTGAATTAAATATTATAATTTTCTTAATCTGTGTCAAGTCCCACTTTGACTGAACATACACACCCACTTTCTTTTACAATAAGCAGCTTTGGTTTGGAACTAAGCAGAGGCTGCGTATTGATTTTCCACTTTGAGGCAATTGTGTGATATTATCTGACGTGAGGGTTGAAAAGTAGCGAGAGGAAGGGTCATGTGTGCATTTCCTCCACAGATTGATATCCTCCTGGTGCGTCAACATGATGCCAGCTGATCTCAGCACTGTGCCATAGTCTTGGTCCATTTCAAGGATCGTTCCTGCTGTGGTTAAAATTTAGAAATCTAGAACGAGTAATTGAATGATCAAAAGGAGAAAATATCAACAATTGACCACCGTTGCCCAAACAAAACCTACTCTCTCCATCCATTATTCAGGTTAATTAGGGTGTATGCTTCCTGATGGATGTGAAGCAGCCCTGTGTATAAACTCTAACAGAGGTAATGGGATCAATATTGGATCTTAACTACCCCGAATAAACACTTTTCAGGTCACAGGAATCTTGGGTCTGACAAGCCCCAGTTTCCCTTCTTTGTCTGAACTGTTTTCCTAACAAATGTGCTCCACTGAAATACAATAAAGCAAAGGTATTTATAGACCTGGGTCAAATCAATTAATCAAACAATAAATGAATAAAAAATACTTTAATACTATGCTGGTATTGATAAATTGCCACGTCTGTGTGCATTTGTTTTCAACTTCTCTCGCTTTCAAACAGGATGCAAAAGGAGGGATGTACAGTGCGAGCATCTTAGTCGCATTTGTGACGCAAAACAAAAAATAGCACACGTGCAAATACAGATTTTAACTCTTTAAAAAAAGTATTTTACTCCTAAAATAAATACATCCAAATTTGATCAAATTATAGCAAATTTTCGACCATCTGTACAGCATGTTTGATATAAACTTAAACCATAACCATACTTGCCAACCTTGAGACCTCCGATTTCGGGAGGTGGGGGGATGGGGGGGGAGGGGGGGGCGTGGTTGGGGTAGAAGGGGGCGTGGTCTGGGGCGTGGCTAAAAGGGGAGGAGTATATTTACAGCTAGAATTCACCAAGTCAAGTATTTCCTATATATATATATATATATATTATATATATCTGCGTGGCGCAGTGGAAGAATGGCCGTGCGCGACCGGAGGGTCCCTGGTTCAATCCCCACCTAGTACCAACCTCGTCATGTCCGTTGTGTCCTGAGCAAGACATTTCACCCTTGCTCCTGATGGCTGCTGGTTAGCGCCTTGCATGGCAGCTCCCGCCATCAGTGTGTGAATGTGTGTGTGAATGGGTAAATGTGGAAGTAGTGTCAAAGCGCTTTGAGTACCTTGAAGGTAGAAAAGCGCTATACAAGTACAACCCATTTATCATTTATCATTTATCTATATACAGGTAAAAGCCAGTAAATTAGAATATTTTGAAAAACTTGATTTATTTCAGTAATTGCATTCAAAAGGTGTAACTTGTACATTATATTTATTCATTGCACACAGACTGATGCATTCAAATGTTTATTTCATTTAATTTTGATGATTTGAAGTGGCAACAAATGAAAATCCAAAATTCCGTGTGTCACAAAATTAGAATATTACTTAAGGCTAATACAAAAAAGGGATTTTTAGAAATGTTGGCCAACTGAAAAGTATGAAAATGAAAAATATGAGCATGTACAATACTCAATACTTGGTTGGAGCTCCTTTTGCCTCAATTACTGCGTTAATGCGGCGTGGCATGGAGTCGATGAGTTTCTGGCACTGCTCAGGTGTTATGAGAGCCCAGGTTGCTCTGATAGTGGCCTTCAACTCTTCTGCGTTTTTGGGTCTGGCATTCTGCATCTTCCTTTTCACAATACCCCACAGATTTTCTATGGGGCTAAGGTCAGGGGAGTTGGCGGGCCAATTTAGAACAGAAATACCATGGTTCGTAAACCAGGCACGGGTAGATTTTGCGCTGTGTGCAGGCGCCAAGTCCTGTTGGAACTTGAAATCTCCATCTCCATAGAGCAGGTCAGCAGCAGGAAGCATGAAGTGCTCTAAAACTTGCTGGTAGATGGCTGCGTTGACCCTGGATCTCAGGAAACAGAGTGGACCGACACCAGCAGATGACATGGCACCCCAAACCATCACTGATGGTGGAAACTTTACACTAGACTTCAGGCAACGTGGATCCTGTGCCTCTCCTGTCTTCCTCCAGACTCTGGGACCTCGATTTCCAAAGGAAATGCAAAATTTGCATGGTTGGGTGATGGTTTGGGGTGCCATGTCATCTGCTGGTGTCGGTCCACTCTGTTTCCTGAGATCCAGGGTCAACGCAGCCGTCTACCAGCAAGTTTTAGAGCACTTCATGCTTCCTGCTGCTGACCTGCTCTATGGAGATGGAGATTTCAAGTTCCAACAGGACTTGGCGCCTGCACACAGCGCAAAATCTACCCGTGCCTGGTTTACGAACCATGGTATTTCTGTTCTAAATTGGCCCGCCAACTCCCCTGACCTTAGCCCCATAGAAAATCTGTGGGGTATTGTGAAAAGGAAGATGCAGAATGCCAGACCCAAAAACGCAGAAGAGTTGAAGGCCACTATCAGAGCAACCTGGGCTCTCATAACACCTGAGCGGTGCCAGAAACTCATCGACTCCATGCCACGCCCCATTAACGCAGTAATTGAGGCAAAAGGAGCTCCAACCAAGTATTGAGTATTGTACATGCTCATATTTTTCATTTTCATACTTTTCAGTTGGCCAACATTTCTAAAAATCCCTTTTTTGTATTAGCCTTCAGTAATATTCTAATTTTGTGACACACGGAATTTTGGATTTTCATTTGTTGCCACTTCAAATCATCAAAATTAAATGAAATAAACATTTGAATGCATCAGTCTGTGTGCAATGAATAAATATAATGTACAAGTTACACCTTTTGAATGCAATTACTGAAATAAATCAAGTTTTTCAAAATATTCTAATTTACTGGCTTTTACCTGTATATATAAACAAATACTTGACGTTCAGTGAATTCTAGCTATATATATATATATATATATATATATATATATATATATATATATATATATATATATATATATATATATATATATATATATATACGTATATGCGTATATATTTATTTTATTATATGTATATATATATATAAATTTTATTATATATATGTATATATATATACATATATATATATATATAAAATAAATACTTGAATTTCAGTGTTCATTTATTTACACATGTACACACACATAACACTAGATGGCAGTATTGTCCTGTTTAAGAGTGTCACAACATTGCTGTTTACGGCAGATGAACTGCTTTACGGTATACAAAAAGGTGACTGCTGTTGTTGTGTGTTGTTGCCACGCTGGGAGGACATTAATGAAACTGCCTAACAATAAACCCACATAAGAAACCAAGAACTCGCCCTCCATCATTCTACAGTTATAACGTGATTGGGCAGGTATGCTGGTTATATTGTGGGTTAGCGGACTCAGGTCCTCATGGACTTGAGTCCGCCTGAATTTCGGGATATTTTCGGGAGAAAATTTGTCCCGGGAGGTTTTCGGGAGAGGCGCTGAATTTCGGGAGTCTCCCGGAAAATCCGGGAGGGTTGGCAAGTATGACCATAACCATAGTCAAATGGGCAACTGATTGACGCGGAAGTGTCACTGATCACTCTGTGCACGCTGAATGTTGAAGATATTTAGTTACGTCAATGGATATTTCCATATAAGGATTAGTTTATGGGCCAAACAATATCGGGATATGAGTTTTGATCCATATGGCCCAGCCCTATACACTCGTGTTACCCACAGTGCTAGTACAGTTTAGGGATGTTCTCAGTGTTTAATTACACATTATGATGGCATTGTGTTTATATGTATGAGGGTACATGTGTACCTTGTTTGAGTGTTAATAACGAAATTGTGATATTTTGGACATTTCATATTACCTCCTATATTTTTTTCTGTGCTAATATTTTTTTCATTTAGAAGCACCAGTGCTACTAGTGAAAAATCTAAGCCTACAGCCCCTAGCACCTGTTTATTCAATAGCATGATTAAATAAACAGTCAATTCTCTTGTCAGTCATCCACAATCTATGTCTCAGTTGGTGGAGCCATGGCCGATAGCTTACACACACAGGATGCACGGACAGAGCCTCGCTTGTCGTGACTCACTAGTGAGAAGCACCTCAAGGTAACAAAAATGAGGAGGAAAAGATATGATTGCAAAGCCTGCATGGGAATATTTCGGCTTCAAAACCAAATTAAATATATGGATATGAAAAAATATGAGCCCATCAACAACGAACGAGCCAGTATGGTGAATTTGTTAGAAAGTGATGGCAACAACAAAACAAACCACCTGACCCAGTTGTTCCTCTTTTTGCTAACAGAAACTGAGTTCATTTTTATATTCGTTTACTTATTTTGGATCATTAAAAGTTCTGGACAGTCCAATTTCAGTGGTAAAAAATACTAATGAAAAAGAAAGGTTATTTGCATCATTATTAATGTATATATTATGATTAAAATTTTCTAAAACCGTCCAACCGGAATTTTCTAATAAAGTTCCTTGGGTGGATAATGTAAACTCACTACACCGGTATATTTTAGCGCTTTCATGGCGAGTTTACTGACAGATATAAGTAAGAACTTTACACTACTTTATATTAGAAATGGCAACAAGGAAGGACGAATGTCCCATAACAAGAAAATAGAGAAAAAGAAGAAGCTTATCGACTAAGGCAGTGCTTCTCAACCTTTTTTCAGTGATGAACCCCCTGTGAATTTTTTTTTAATCCAAGTACCCCCTAATCAGAGCAAAGCATTTTTGGTTGAAAAAAAGAGATAAGGAAGTAAAATACAGCACTATGTCATCAGTTTCTGATTTATTAAATTGTATAACAGTGCAAAATATTGCTCATTTGCAGTGGTCTTTCTTGAACTATTTGGAAAAAAGGATAGGTTTTTATTTATATTTATAAAGGATTTTTGAATTGTTGCTATTTTTAGAATATTTTAAAAAAATCTCACGTACCCCTTGGCATACCTTCAAGTACCCCCAGGGGTACACGTACCCCCATTTGAGAACCACTGGACTAAGGTGTCGACACGGACTGCAGAGGCGGATGCGCGCAATTTTTCAGGATTTATGCAGATCCCAAATACAGATCAGCAGGTACTGGAATGTAAGGAAAGTTTATTTTGCATAATATTGCGAAACAAAACGCCAGATAATGTCTTACCTTATACACACACCATAATAATACTCGCATGTTGAAGCACAGTACAATCCATCAAGCGGTGCGACTTCATATCTTACCAAAGTTGTACTAAAATAATTTGATAGATTTTTGAGCGCCGTGTGTAATGTTCTATATTTTCAACGGAACATATAAAATGTTGGTGTTGTTTACTTGAGTCGTATTGCCGTCATATTGCAGTCTACACGTATATCTTATGTTTGACTGCCATCTACTGTTCACATTTATCATTACACCATGTACCAAATAAAATTGCTTCGAGGTCGGTTAGCAAAACCAGAATTATTCCGTACATTAGGCGCACCGGGTTATAAGGCACACAGTCGAGTTTTGAGAAAAAAAAATTTTTAAGTGCGCCTTATAGGCCGGAAAATATGGTAGTATAAAAATTACCTAAAACAAGAGGCAATAAACCAATACTACATTATAATAATTGTACTGTCAAACTATTATGTTTGGTCAAAATGTGCAGGGATTGGACAAAATTAGTAGGCCGCACATAATTCGCGGGGATTGGTTGATTTTGCGTGAATTGGCGCGATCGCAACAGTGCGAAATCCCGGAAGGACTGGTTTTCTTTCATTCAATCAGTAATCTTTTGTATCTCTGAAAAATTAATAACTAAATGGACTAACAATATGTTAGGATTAGGGCTGTCAAAGTTAACACGATAACGCGTTGACTACAAGTTCCTTTAACGGCGACAATTTTTCAAACACGCATGCGTCCTGACTCCTTTTTGACCCTCGGTCCATTCCGTAATGTAATGATATTCAAGCTCGAAAATAGCGAGCAAAAATGCACAAAAAATGGTACATTATAGAAATCTCAGAACCAAAGCCATGGCAAGTCGTTTTCTTGACAAGACAAGACTATTTTATCGTTGATCGCCGTGAGACGTCTTCATTGCCGCTCTTTTCCGCTTATAGGAGGAGCTTCATGTCCGTGTTAACATTACAGTTGAGTGCATTGTTTTGAAATTAAATGTATAGTAAAATGTAGACACTAGGGGTGTACAAAAAAATTGACTTTTGAATGAAACACGATTCTTAATCGATGTAAAAAAAATCAAAAAACAATTTTTTTTCATTTAAATTTCTAAATGTGTCCTGTCCAGCCAGGCAAATTACAGTATATTGTTGATATAGATGCCCTGTTTGTGTTGTAGAGACTTATTTTAGAAAAGAGAAGTGTGGGTTACTTCTCTTGTTGCCTTATTTGTGTTTGACTTTATTAAATGTTTGGGTAGCATTTATTAAACAAAACCAGTTTTCTTTTGAGTAATATAAATTCATCATTTATCAGAGCTGTTTATCTATTGTATGGCGGAATGTAGGTAATCATCGAACTGGCAGCCAATGTTATTAAAGAAAGTATTGATTTTGAATTGAGAATCAATTCAAATCGCGAATGGATTCTGAATCGAACCGTTACCCCCAAGAATCGAATCGAATCGTGTGACGCCCAAAGATTCACAGACCTAATTGTTACTGTAACTGCTTTAGTAAGATGGAATAAAGCTCAGCACAAAAAAAAAACGTTAAGCAGGAAGTCTAGTCACTTTTTAATTGAAGACTTTTGTCAAAACATGTCAAGAGACCGCTTCTCATACCAATCATACACTTCACAATAATGGCGCTAAGTGGCACATCGTGTATAACTACCATAACAAAATGAACAATTGTCTTACATTACAATCATGCATTGTCAAATATGTTTTCTAATGTATCTGTGATATTCCTACCTAAATAAATGTTTCCTGGCAGATTTAAATTAAGTGAATATTCTATTAACAGAATCAGAATCAGAATCAGCTTTATTGTCATTACGCAGGGTAACGAGATTGAGGCCATTCCATACAGTGCAATGTGTGCATGCTAGAAAAACAATGTGTAAATATATAAGAATATAAAAGATATAGAAGTGCAATGAATATAGGGTGAAATTAAAATATATACATGAAAGAAAAAAAAAGAAAAAACTAGGGTGGTTGGTGGAATGGGTTATTGCACCGAAGAGAAGGCAGTTATGAGGGACAATGGGGCAGTCCGTTCAGGATGGTTATGGCCCTGGGGAAGAAGCTGTTCTTTAGCCTGTTTTGGTTTTAATGCACCTGTAGCGTTTCCCAGAGGGAACCGGATTGATAGTCTGCAACTACAGGATGTTAAGCAGGCTGAATATTACATTTAAATGATGAATAAAGAAGGTTAATACATTGTCATGCGAAGATATGAATACCATCAACATGTACGACATGTAATGTGCAGAATATTAGAAGAATTTAATAAGGTAGTAAAATTACAGATTACATTACCAAACATCTTTGACAATCAAACTATGATCGTAACAATCCACATTTTGTGTTTTTTATGCGTAAAACTAGTATGTAAACATAATGTAGCTCCTCTCCTCTGAATGCAAGTGCTCCTCCAGCAGGAACACAAATTCTGTATTCCTACAAAATACAAACTATGGCAAGACACCAACGCACTACAGGTATTTTTTTTTGTTTACATTTTTCATTAATGATGTGTTTGTCCTTTTTGTTTTGAGATGTTTAATAAAACATAATGTTTAAAAAAAGCTTTTCATGGAAGCAAAATGATTATCAAGTCATGGTAAAACTTGAAAATTATCTGTCCAGTATACACTTATTGATAGGGATGTCCGATAATGGCTTTTTGCCGATATCCGATATTCCGATATTGTCCAACTCTTTAATTACCGATACCGATATCAACCGATATATACAGTCATGGAATTAACACATTATTATGCCTAATTTGGACAACCAGGTATGGTGAAGATAAGGTACTTTTAAAAAAAATTAATAAAATAAGATAAATAAAATAAAAACATTTTCTTGAATAAAAAAGAAAGTAAAACAATATAAAAACAGTTACATAGAAACTAGTAATTAATGAAAATGAGTAAAATTAACTGTTAAAGGTTAGTACTATTAGTGGACCAGCAGCACGCACAATCATGTGTGCTTACGGACTGTATCCCTTGCAGACTGTATTGATATATATTGATATATAATGTAGGAACCAGAATATTAATAACAGAAAGAAACAACCCTTTTGTACGAATGAGTGTGAATGAGTGTAAATGGGGGAGGGAGGTTTTTTGGGTTGGTGCACTAATTGTAAGTGTATCTTGTGTTTTTTATGTTGATTTAATAAAAAAAATATAAAAAAATAAAATAAAAAAATAAAAACGATACCGATAATAAAACAAAAACGATACCGATAATTTCCGATATTACATTCTAACGCATTTATCGGCCGATATATAAAAATAAATAAAAACGATACCGATAATAAAAAAAACGATACCGATAATTTCCGATATTACATTTTAACGCATTTATCGGCCGATATATAAAAAAAAATAAAAACGATACCGATAAAAAAAAAAACCGATACCGATAATTTCCGATATTACATTTTAACGCATTTATCGGCCGATAATATCGGCCCGAGGGCCGCATCAGGCCCGCGAACAGGTTTTATCCGGCCCGCGGGATGAGTTCCCTAGGCAATTCTTTGTGTCTTTGTAAATGATGCTACATACGTGCAAAATAAACCACATGATGTTTGTACAGGGTTGGAATTGGGGGTTAAATCACCAAAATGATTCCCGGGCGCGGCCACCGCTGCTGCCCACTGCTCCCCTCACCTCCCAGGGGGTAATCAAGGGTGATGGGTCAAATGCAGAGAATAATCTCGCCACACCTAGTGTGTGTGTGACAATCATTGGTACTTTAACTTTAACTTTAACTTTACATCAGTCGAGGAAAATGATCAAACTACATAAATAACATACTGTAATTGGATTTTGATATTAATTTTTCATCTTGATAGATTGAAAATCAACACCAATGAGTTGACTGATGAACATTATCACATAATTTATTCAGAAAGTATAAATAACGACAACTAAAAATAGAATATTATTAACTGCAAAATGTAAGTGTAAAAAAAACAAAAAACATTATGATTTGTGCAATTTCAGAATGCGTTTGTTCTATTTTTTAAACAAAGAAAACCATCTGAAGTTGTCTTTATTTTTAAGTTATCGTGCCGTGAATTTACCAGTCCGGCCCACTTGGGAGTAGATTTTTAATTTGTTGCGTGGCGCCAATCTCATCATCTCCTGGGTGAATTAGCAGTCACTTCCATTCACCCAAAACATTTTCCCACCACGTCTCCACCCTCGCCCCCCCCTACCAAACCCTCTCATCTCCACCACCACCCTCCGTCTCTTCCCTGCTGTCATGCTCCGGCTTTCATTCTGCAACTTTAAAAACGCTGCAACAGAGAGCCAAAAACAGAGGCGTTCAGGGGCGCAAAAGGGGATATCGTGCCAACGTGTGCCAAAAGAAAGAGTCAAATTGTCAAGAGTGAAGCGCCTAAGGCAGAAATGTTGAGATAATGGTTTCATTTGGAGAGATAGTAGTGGTGCGGCCCTTGAAGGGCAAACCCCCTTGGATGGGCAGATGAGTTGCCCCTCTTTTTTCATCTGTCTGCCGCGAGATCATGTTGTCCTTAAAGCCAAGGGAACATTGGACCCTTTGCCTTAAACTAACCCTGACAATCAGAGCTTCGGGGGAGAGAGAAGGTATCACACAGCTTCATGCCTGCAGGCTCTTTAAACATAAAAGGCACTCACACAGATGCAGTGCAGGCTTACGCTTTATGCACACAAAGGGGAAAAACACCTCATGAAAAAAGGGTCATAAATGATGTAAATGCATCGTCAATCAAAGTTTATGTTTTCAGATGTAAAGGCAAAGCATTGGACGGTCAGAGAGACCTGACTGGCTAGGAAATGCGAAACAACGTTTTATAATGAAAATTGTTGCGTTTGGACCAGTTGTTCCTCCCAGGGAATTCAAGTCACAAGTCGCTCCCAAGCTCTTTACGACACTTAAAGCTGAGTAGAAGAGCCACCAGAGACAGAATAGGTATTTTGTAATATATTTGCAAAGCTTTGCATATACATTGAGACCAGTCCAGCATAGAACATTCAATCGCGCCGCTAAGATGGTCTGCCTCCCCCCGAAAAACCCTCTCCCCTCTTAAGTCTCTCTTCCTCCCACCCTGGCAGTCATGTCTCTCCAGCCAAAACACATGCCCATTATCTCTCTTTCTTACATTCCTCACTCAAGGTTAAGAATCAGAGGTGGGTAGTAACGCGCTACATTTACTCCGTTACATCTACTTGAGTAACTTTTGGGATAAATTGTACTTCTAAGAGTAGTTTTAATGCAACGTACTTTTACTTTTACTTAAGTAAATTTATAAAGAAGGAACGCTACTTTTACTCCGCTACTTTTATCTGCAATCAGCTCGCTACTCGCTACTAATTTTTATCGATCTGTTAATGCACGCTTTGTTTGTTTTGATCTGTCAGACAGACCTTCAAAGTGCCTGCGTTACTGGTGACGTTTCACTTCGTTCCACCAATCAGATGCAGTCACTGGTGACATTGGACCAATCAAACAGAGCCAGGTGGTCACATGACCTGACTTAAACAAGTTGAAAAACTTATTGGGGTGTTACCATTTAGTGGTCAATTGTACGGAATGTGTACTGTACTGTGCAATCTACTAATAAAAGTTCCAATCAATCAATCAAAAGTGTGAAGGAAAAAAGATACTTTTTTATTTCAACCGTACATCCCGTCAAAAGCCTAAAGACTGACCGCACATGAGGACGTTCCTGTCTTCACAATAAAAGTGCCGCTCCATCGCGCCTGCGCTTTCAAAACAAGGGT